>NC_137872.1:39666543-39669043 GCF_963924005.1 Protomyctophum bolini | reverse complement strand
TTTTTTTTATGTAATTGTGTTTTTTTTAATGATGTTTCCCCCGGAGCGTCACAATAGGACGCCATCATCAGTCAGTCAGTCAGTCAGAGATGCGTCACTAACAACTAACAGCAGCACGCTGTTTACTATGGCTTCTCTGCTCTGGTGTTGCCACATCCTCTGCCCTGCAGAAACAAGCAAAAAAAAAGCTGCTTCAGGAAAACAAGACTGCATGTTGCCTCTCCTCTGGCCAGAAACAAGCAAAAACCTGCTTCAGGAAAACAACAGAAGAAGCAGTTTTAAAACCGGAATATGTGTAAGAAATCAGCGATCCGGTTATGGATTCTACCTGGCGGAAAGTTCCGTCACGAGCAGTTAATTGGTTAAAATGGTTCCTTTTGCGAGGTTACTGTGGCTCAGGAGGTAGAGCAGGTCGTCCAATTATCCATGGGTCGGCGGTTCGAATCCCGGCTCCTCCTGAGTCCTGTCTACATGTCGAAGTGTCCTTGGGCAAGACACTGAACCCCATTGCTCCTGATGTGCTGGTTGGTGCCTTGCATGGCTTCCGCCACAATCGGTGTATGAATGTGTGTGTGAATGGGTGAATGTAATGCACTATGTAAAGCGCCTTGGATAAAGGCGCTATATAAATGCACCATTTATATTTTGTCGTAGTGTTGAAAAATAACCCAAAGTAGCGATCAACAACAACAACACAGGCGGATGAGGAATGCGCCCGCTGCGCGCCACCGCCACCATTGGGACTCAATTTCCCAGGAGCCTTTGCATGCCAGTGCGGCTGAAATGTTTTTCCCGGTGACGTCATCCGGACGAGACACCTATCCCACTCTGTCTGGTGGAAACTATGTACGTCTTAAAACGCATTAAATGGGTGAATTAACTCTCGCCTTAACTCTCAATTAACTCTCACCTATGGTCAAGTGTGGGTCATGACCGAAAAAATTACGTCGCGAATACAAGCGGCCGAAATGAGTTTTCTTCGACGGGTGGCTGGCATCTCCCTTAGAGATATACTGGTTTAACCCATTCTGGGTGGGAACCCCTTTTGGTGTTTTAAAGGCGCAGTGAAATGAAAAATAAGTTTTTCACACTTTTAGACCATATCCGTGGTCATCATATGGGCATACCTAACAATGGATGCCAAAACAATGGGAAAATTCTCATTTCTGTGTGTTTTTATATCAAAGGTCCATAAAAACGATTGTATTATTTATTTATTAAAACGAAAACGTGCTGCGTGATGACGTGTAGAGGTACACATCGATAAAAGCCAATAAAAATGAAGCTCACATGTTTAATTCCCCATGTCTGCGCATCCATGCAACACAGCTGCTTCTGATTACAGATTTCTCCGTTTTTATTTCCATTCAAGATAACATTCAGACAGTGTATTACTCGGTTTCAACTTAATCATCACGCTAAAATATGTTTCTGAAAACATTATAGGGTAGAAATAAGCCACATAACAGTAAACTGGTTGTGCTGGGCGACCGTCTGATTTATAAACAAACAACACCACGCTGTTGCGCATAGCATTAGCCACCGTCCCTAGCTACCGTCCCATCGCCTGAAGGGATGCGACACTCTGATTGGTTCAGAAACTTCAGACCGGTGTTTCATGTGGAAACACCATTTTCATGTTGTTCACCGTTTCCGTTTCACTGCGCCTTTAAGCATAATGTCATATACTTTAGCTATTGAAAAATTGCAGATCTACAAGCTATATGAGCTTGCAGGTCTGCTATTTTTGTAAAATCGTGAAAATGTGGCGTAAATGTTTGAATATATATATTCCTTCAGAGCGAACGTTTTTTACTCATATTTTTGCTTCTGGGGTGGGGGTCACTGGAACAACATATTTTCAGATGGGGGTCGGCGGCCACTTGCATATAATCTTGGGGGTCCTTGACATGAAATAGTTTGAGAACCACTGACATAGAAACATGGGTTTTTCAGAAAACTGTCTTAGAAGCCATTTAAAAGAAAATCTAAATGGGTTCAACATTGGGAAGCAACATACTATAAATGCTTGAGAAACAAGAAACAACTTAAGTTCACGGAAAAAACAATGCCCAAGGTTGCTCGTAACAAGCAGACATGGCAACACTGTCCCTGAGGAGAATGCTCAAATAGGCTATACGTGCACGCGCTCACGTGCACGCGTTCACGTGCACACACACTCACGTGCACATGTTCATATTATGAAAGCAGCAGATGAAGTACAATTGGATTCCGAGGCTTGTTTACCTTTTTTTGTTGGCATTTTTGAATATGATAGCCTACTCTCTCGATCTCTCTGTCAGTCCGCTCTGGATTAAGCCCGTTTTAAACTGTGTGTGTGTGTGTGTGTGTGTGTGTGTGTGTGTGTGTGTGTGTGTGTGTGTGTGCACGCGTGTGCACGCGCACGCACGCTGTCTTGTGTTCCTCTAGCGTGTTTACATACACATGCATTGGTTCAATCTCAAATCTTTTTTTTTCTCAAGTCGAAGACGTTTTTTGT
>NC_137872.1:39634043-39656543 GCF_963924005.1 Protomyctophum bolini | reverse complement strand
GTCTTCACTCTCTCTCTTCTCTCTCTCTCTCTCTCTCTCTCTCTCTCTCGTCCTCTCTCTCTCATCTCTCTCTCTCTCTCTCTCTCCTCTCTCTCTCTCTCTCTCTCTCTCTCTCTCTCTCTCATCTTCACCCCCCCCCCCACACAGTGTCTGCCCCCCCCCCCCCTCTCTCCTCCTCTGCTGGATATAAAAAGCATGGTTCGACCCCCCCCCCCCCCCCTCTCCCTCGTAGAGATGGTGTTATCGATATGGAGCTAATCAGGATATTAAGCCACTTTGGGCGGGAACCCCTTTTGGTGATTTAATTATACTTTAGTTATACTTTAGCTGTTGAGAAATAGCAGATCTACAAGCTCATAGCGCGGCACCCTGTGCCGCGCTATGAGCTTGTATAGGTCTGCCATTTTTGAAAAAATGTGTAAATGTGCCTCAAATCTTTGAATGAATATTATTTCAGAGCGAACGTTTTTAACTCGTCCCTGGAACGACATATTTTCAGATGGCTAAACAAATACATATAATTTTTGAAGGTCCTTCACATGTGAAATATTGATTATAGATACAGAAACATGAGGCTTTTCAGAAGGAAAAAAAAATACATTTTATAAATGTCGACGTGCATGGGTCTAAAAGGGTTAAGAGGCTTGTTGTGGCGCGTTAGCTGCAGACTGCATAAATTCATATCCGCCGCGTCTCTCTCTCTCTCTCTCGGCGCCGCTCGGAGAGAGAGAGAGAGACGAGATAAGATTACGTGCGACGCGTATATATACAGTAGGAGTGATCGGCAGGGGGGGGGGGGAGGGGGGGTTTATTATCGTAAGCCCCCGACGTCGTCTGCATGTGACCGAGAGGCTATAACCGACAACCGACCGCCAGTGTTGTTTTCCGTCGACTAACCCATTTAAGTCGTCCGAAAGAATGTATATTATTCAAAGATCTGTGCCTCATTTTCACGATATTTCAAAAATAACAGATCTACAAGCTCTACGAGCTTGCAGATCTGTCATTTCCCAATAGCTAAAGTATAACATAATGCTTATAGTTAAATCACCAAAAGGGTTTCCCGTCCAGAATTTGGCTAAAAAAAACTAAAACGAAAGATGTTCGTCGACTGTACCTTTTTTCCATGTTGACGAAAAGTAAATGGAAACTAAATGAAGACTACAACTGAGACTAAATATTACCGTCGATTTTGTCAACAAATAAAAACCAGACTAAAATGTTATAGGAAGGGACTTTATATAGTGGACAAGAGATCCAGTATGAGTCATTTTACAGTTGGTTCCATGCTGAAAATAGCAGATCTACAAGCTCACAACGGGCCCAGAAAAATGACATGTATATAGTGCCGCTTTAGGTACTTGAGTACATTCGGTATACATATTAGTATTTGCCCCCCAGGGCAGATATGCAGCGGCTGGGTTCCATACGTGATAGACCTGTGACGAGGCTGATTATAGATGTCTGGCTCGTTAGAGCCAAGAACATGCATGGAGAGACACACAGCTAATGAACACGTGTGAATGCATACATATACGTACATGAATATTTGTCCATTTCACCCCGTTCCTCAACACGGGTGGTCCAGAGAGGCAGGGTATTTTAGGGGGTTTCCAGGGGGTCCTCTTAAAGGGGAATAAAGGCTTTCTTAACTTTCGTTGTAGTTGTTACGTCCCCACCAAAGAGGTCCAGGAGTTATTTGTAGTTTCTACGTCCCCACCAAAGAGGTCCAGGTGTTATTTGTAGTTGTTACGTCCCCACCAAAGAGGTCCAGGAGTTATTTGTAGTTGTTACGTCCCCACCAAAGAGGTCCAGGTGTTATTTGTAGTTGTTACGTCCCCACCAAAGAGGTCCAGGTGTTATTTGTAGTTGTTACGTCCCCACCAAAGAGGTCCAGGTGTTATTTGTAGTTGTTACGTCCCCACCAAAGAGGTCCAGGAGTTATTTGTAGTTGTTACGTCCCCACCAAAGAGGTCCAGGTGTTATTTGTAGTTGTTACGTCCCCACCAAAGAGGTCCAGGTGTTATTTGTAGTTGTTACGTCCCCCACCAAAGAGGTCCAGGAGTTATTTGTAGTTGTTACGTCCCCACCAAAGAGGTCCAGGTGTTATTTGTAGTTGTTACGTCCCCACCAAAGAGGTCCAGGTGTTATTTGTAGTTGTTAGGTCCCCACCAAAGAGGTCCAGGTGTTATTTGTAGTTGTTACGTCCCCACCAAAGAGATCCAGGTGTTATTTGTAGTTGTTACGTCCCCACCAAAGAGGTCCAGGTGTTATTTGTAGTTGTTACGTCCCCACCAAAGAGATCCAGGTGTTATTTGTAGTTGTTACGTCCCCACCAAAGAGGTCCAGGTACCAAAGAGGTCCAGTTGTTATTTGTAGTTATTACGTCCCCACCAAAGAGGTCCAGGAGTTATTTGTAGTTGTTACGTCCCCACCAAAGAGGTCCAGGTGTTATTTGTAGTTGTTACGTCCCCACCAAAGAGGTCCAGGAGTTATTTGTAGTTGTTACGTCCCCACCAAAGAGGTCCAGGTGTTATTTGTAGTTGTTACGTCCCCACCAAAGAGGTCCAGGTGTTATTTGTAGTTGTTAGGTCCCCACCAAAGAGTTCCAGTTGTTATTTGTAGTTGTTACGTCCCCACCAAAGAGTTCCAGGTGTTATTTGTAGTTGTTACGTCCCCCACCAAAGAGGTCCAGGAGTTATTTGTAGTTGTTACGTCCCCACCAAAGAGGTCCAGGTGTTATTTGTAGTTGTTACGTCCCCACCAAAGAGGTCCAGGTGTTATTTGTAGTTGTTACGTCCCCACCAAAGAGGTCCAGGTGTTATTTGTAGTTGTTACGTCCCCCACCAAAGAGGTCCAGGAGTTATTTGTAGTTGTTACGTCCCCACCAAAGAGGTCCAGGTGTTATTTGTAGTTGTTACGTCCCCACCAAAGAGGTCCAGGAGTTATTTGTAGTTGTTACGTCCCCACCAAAGAGGTCCAGGTGTTATTTGTAGTTGTTACGTCCCCACCAAAGAGGTCCAGGTGTTATTTGTAGTTGTTACGTCCCCACCAAAGAGGTCCAGGTGTTATTTGTAGTTGTTACGTCCCCACCAAAGAGGTCCAGGTGTTATTTGTAGTTGTTACGTCCCCACCAAAGAGGTCCAGGAGTTATTTGTAGTTGTTATGTCCCCACCAAAGAGGTCCAGGTGTTATTTGTAGTTGTTAGGTCCCCACCAAAGAGGTCCAGGTACCAAAGAGGTCCAGGTGTTATTTGTAGTTATTACGTCCCCACCAAAGAGGTCCAGGTGTTATTTGTAGTTGTTACGTCCCCACCAAAGAGGTCCAGGTGTTATTTGTAGTTGTTACGTCCCCACCAAAGAGGTCCAGGTGTTATTTGTAGTTGTTACGTCCCCACCAAAGAGGTCCAGGTGTTATTTGTAGTTATTACGTCCCCACCAAAGAGGTCCAGGTGTTATTTGCACTTGTTACGTCCCCACCAAAGAGGTGTAAAAGTGAATTATTGTAGGTCTGCTATTTTTTTGTTTGTTGCAAAAATCGTGAAAATGTGGCGCAAATCTTTGAATATATGTATTCTTTCACAGCGAGCGTTTTTATAACTTAAATCTGTGCTTCTGGGGAGGGGGTCCCTGGAACGACATATTTTCAGATGGGGGATCGGTGACCAATTACACATATAGTTTTTGGGGGGTCCTCAACATGAAATATTGAGCACCACTGACACAGAAAAATCGGTGTTTCAGAAAACTGTCAGGATTTAGATAGCTTTATTTTTATTTTTTTTACATTTTTGGTTGACAAAAGGTTTTAGGGATTAGAGTTATGCCCGGGGTATATATACTACTACTACAGTTGCACCCTGCAGGCATGCTGTCATAAAACAAATTGAGGGCTAGTATCTTTAGCTATATTTTTCCCGGCTTTATGGGTCTATGGGCATTTGTTTTGAAACTGTTTTGAAAAATGTCGATTTCCTCACACGTGTATACGCTACAATAATACAAACCTGTGCGTAGCGTGCTCGTGCGTGCGCGTGCGTGTATATGTACGGATGTCTAAATGAGAGCCTTGCAGAGCTGTCTCTCATGACTGTGTGTGGGTGTCTGTCAGAGGGGGAGGGGGAGGGGGGGGCGATCAATAGAGAGAGAAGGACGAAGACAGGCTGACAGGAAAGCGGAGAAGACTGAGTGAGTGAGTGAGTGAGTGAGTGAGCGAGCGAGAGAGAGAGAGAGAAGGAAGTCAGAGATGGCAGAGAGACACACTGACGCAAAGTATTGAAGTGTGTGCGTGCGTTGAGGAGATATATAGGGTTTTACTGTTTTGTAAGTTTTTTGTTTTTTTTCAATTTGTCTGTGAGTTACAAAGTAACTCAGCTCTGTTTAACCGGCTTATATGGCCAGTGCCGTGATTGACGCAATGAATCAATAACCAATCCTCTTATTCCATTTTAATTGTACATGTTTATGTTTCTTAGTTTTGGTCGTTTGGATTTTACATGTTGCTGTGACAATGTCAACTCATGACAGACAGACAAGCTACTGTAACGTTAGATTTGCTTCGTACTGTATAGCTTCACGTCGCTGGCTGTCATTGACAATGAATGGTAGACTGCATCTTTGCATCTTCATGTCGTTGGCTAACTTGGTTTCCACTGACAATCAATGGTTGACTGACTGTACCTTTGCATCTTCATGTCGCTGGCTTCCATTGACAATGAATGGTAGAATGCGTCTTTGTATCTTCATGTCGTTGGCTAACTTGGTTCCCACTGACAATGAATGGTTGGCTGACTGTATCTTTGCATCTCCATGTTGCTGGCTTCCATTGACAATGAATGGTAGAATGCGTCTTTGTATCTTCATGTCGTTGGCTAACTTGGTTCCCACTGACAATGAATGGTTGGCTGACTGTATCTTTGCATCTCCATGTTGCTGGCTTCCATTGACAATGAATGGTAGACTGCATCTTTGTATGTTCACGCGTGAACGCATCAGTAGAGCATGCAGTGATTAAAGACGCTGCTTTGTAAGTGTGTGTGTGTGTGTGTGTGTGTGTGTGAGATCGTAACATTACAAAAGAGCACGTGGGTTGGGGGACTGCAGTGCACATGTGTATATATATATATATATATATATATATATATATAGCCTATACGTGTGCGCACTTGCATGGAGTAGGTGAATGTGCGTGCGTGCATGCATGCGTGCATGCATGCGTGCATGCGTGCATGCGTGCATGCGTGCATGCGTGCGTGCGTGGAACAGAAGATGGGCGGGGTGATAACAGAGGAACATTGTTGAGACACTCATTGTCGCCCCATCCTCGCTCGCTCTCTCTCCGTTCTGAACGTGCGGGGCGATAGACGGCTCTCTGCCGTCCCGCTCCTTATTGGTGGAACAGCTGCCCGCCCGAGTTACATAACGAGAGAGAGAGAGAGAGACATATTGTTTCACTTTTACATGTGTTGCGACTTCCGCGAATTCAATTGAATGACGGAGAGATGTATGGTCCAATAACGTGTGGGGGGGAGAGGGGTGAAAACACGTGTGTGTGTGTGTGTGTGTGTGTGTGTGTGTGTGCACCACCACGGAATGTGATGATTTGATTGGCTGAGCACATAGGATGTGATGTATGATGACAAGAGCACCCCTCACTTCACACAAGTGTGATTTATCTTTTCTGGGCACACATGACATCTGACCACTTCACATCAGTGTTGTTTTTGTCATATTCTCTTGAATAGTTTTAATTTAGTTTTAGTCACATTTTATTGTCACCTGGAATGTTTTAGGGTTGTATTTTGGCGTCGTAATGGCTGTTTTTTTTTTTTCACTTGCTGAAAATAGCCGATCTAGTCTAGTTCAGCTATTTTCCAGCATACAACTAATTGTAAAATGACTTATACTGGATCTCTTGTCCACTATAGTCCCTTCCTAACATTTTAGTCTAGTTTTTATTTGTTGACAAAATTGTCAGTATAATGATATAGTCTTAGTTTTAGTCATCATGGCATATGTTTTTATTTAGTTTTTATGTCGTTTTTGTCCTCGAAAAAGGTAGTCGACCAAACATTTTTCGTCATCGTTTTAGTGCCGTGGAGATTTCCAAGTGCACACGGATTTCCAAGTGCACGACGACCGCTATAAGAGAGAATAGTAATGATGATGATGATGATCGTCATATTTCAAAGCTGATGCCAATGATGATGAGGATGATGATGATGAAAAGCCGATGATGAAATCGTAGACAGAAAGGTAGACGCCTCCTTCGGCTCTGTGGTGTCTGTATCACCACAGACACAGAAAGGTAGACGCCTCTGTCATTCTCAGATATTTTCATGTCAAATTATCTGTATTTGGCCTCCGACCACCATCTGAAAATATGTTGTTACATGGACCCTCCCAGAAGCAAAGATTTGAGTTGAAAACGTGCATGTGTGTTGGGGACTGTGTGCACATGCATATACGCACGCGCACACTTGAGTGCATGGAGTAGGCTATATGTGAATGAGCATGTGCATGTGAGTGTGCACGTTTAAGTGCATTATCAATTCAGGTGACGTGGGTGAGACTATAGAAGAGCTGACTGCCACGTTATGAGCACGCGTGCGCGCACACACACACACACACACACACACCAGAGGAAACTATGCAAGGCACGCGTGTGTGAGAATGGGATGGGTGAATTGGTGAATGTAATGCACAATCTATGTAAAGCGCCTTGGATAAAGGCGCTATATAAATGCACCATTTAACACACACACACACACACACACAATTCAAGTCATTTCAAAGGGCGTTTTATTGGCATGAGAAAACATGCCTAGAATAAAGCATTTCCAAAGCAAAAAAAAAGTGGAACAATACGATCAAAACCAAATGTAATTGAAAGTCAGAATCTCTCAATAAATCAATGTCTATGTCACTAATGCAGGAATAAACACAATGATTAGTAGTCTTTAGGGTGGCTGTGTTCCATTTGATATCCTTCTCCTGTCACAGCAGCTCACACGTCTTGCTGCTGTGTGTTTGCACATTGTTGTGTACGTCTCCTGTGCACTGCAGATATATGGGAGTTTTTGGGTCATGTGTTCAAACTCTCCTTGGGTGCAGTGTAATCTGTGGGAAGTATATGTGTGTCTCTGATGTCTTGGTACAGTGGACAGATGATTATAGGAAATGTAGCTCAGTTTCCATCTTTTTGGGAGACAGGTCTGCCTATCTGGGCCTTAAGGCTCATATACTCTAGTTGTTGGTGATATCACCGTTTTAGGTGATATAGCTTGAGTTGAGGCCATCATACTCGCGGTGATGTCCTTAAGGATTGACCCCGCCTCCCTGTGGTTTACCCAACTTCTAGACCAATCAGTGAACGGGGGTGATATAGCTCCAGAGTGAAAAGACTTGTCTGATAGTAAAAACAGAGAGATGGGTCTTCTGTGTCCGCCGTGATAGCTGATCATCGTAATGGTGTAGTTTTCCAACCCTTTAAAGCGGGGATGACACGCCCCTCGGGAAGCTATTAAGGCTATTAACGCTAGCATCTAGATTGTGACGTAAAGTCGGGCCAGCTCAATTTGACCAATGAAATTGATCTTGTATCTGGTCTAAATGTCAGAGCGGCTCTGGGCTCTGCGAGTTAGCGTTCCTGGTGGCTATTAACTCATGCTAGTGGTTTTGAGGTCACTTTTAGCTTCATAGCTGGGTAAAAGTTTGGTGGAAAAATTATTTTTTTTGCTCGAAAATCTCGTTAGAATGATATTGAGTTGACGTGTAAGTTTTAGGGTGAACTGTTGCATAATCGCAATTTCGCGTGACGGGTTCCATCGTACCTATCTTGTCTTATCTGTCTCCCCCCGCTGACACGCCCTCAGCCGGCTAAGTGCTGAACAGGGCTCACGGAGCCCTGGAGCTTCACGTAACGTTATCACTGCCTGTGACTACTCTAGCGGCCGGCCTAACCTGTGTCCGCCCCTCTCTCTCTCTCTCTCTCTCTCTGTCTCTCTCTCTCACACACACACACACACACACACACACACACACACACACACACACACACACACACACACACACACACACACACTCACTCTCTCTCTCTCTCTCTCTCTCTCTCTCTCACACACACACCGATATGGGGGGGCGGTCTCTCTCTCTCTCCGTGCACAACTTGGAGCTCTCCAAATAGCCACCAGAAGTATGATGAAACTTGACATAGCGTTATTTAGGCTATAATGATCAACTTGTATGGGTGATCATTTTATGTATATCAAATATTATACCCCTCCATACACACACACACACACACACACACACACACACACACCGACAGTCAGAGAACTGACTCACTAAACAACACTAAACAACGTTGGATTCGTACAGTGCAGAATGCAGATAAGTGTAGGCCTATGTTCTTATTATAATTGTGAGTTTGTTTTTTAACATGCACCGCGAGTCCACGGGAGCCGATCTACAAGCTCACAACGCGTTGCACTGCGAGTAGCCTAGAGAAGGCTGTCAAGTGAGCAGCGCAATCGCGCATGCTATAGAAATATCCTAATAAATAAATAAAAAGGTGTCGCTTGCAGGGGCAGTTTCCTTATGGGACTTGCCTCTAGAATGCATGCATAGGCATGCAAGTGCACTCGGCATTTATATATCATATATATAGACTAGTACGAAGTATAATTAAATGATCACAGGCATTCTAGGTCGGGACACATGAAATCCACGTAAATGCCTTTCCGCTAGCTTCACGTCATTATATCAGCGTAAACGCGAGAAAACATCAACTTCTTTTTTTTCACCGCTGGGGGGGGGGGGGGGAGGCGGGGCTGCGGATAGCCCCCATGAGGATCATCAGAACTATTCGGGTCTGCAGTTACAGCACACATTTTCTTATATTATGGCGACGAGTATAGTCACTCATGACGGACAATCGGACATATAGGCAATGAAACGGTCAGTTAAGTGGAATGAATCACAGCATTATATCGCCCCTTGCTGCAGAATGGGAAAGAATGCAGAATATTTTCATGGCTTATAATCTAGGACAGGTCAGACGATCAGTTGAGGCAATTTATTATTTGGTACAGAGTCACACTCAATTCAATTCAATTCAATGGGCTTTATTGGCATGAGAAAACATACGTTTACACACACTCAAAGAGTACGGCAATTTCCCCGTTTTGATGTGCCTTCTCATCAATTCATTATGCATAAACAAACATTTCACATGAACAAACAATATTGGTAAAACTAACACATTTGAGTACGTTATATACATTTTATTTTCACACATTTAGAGTCCGACCGGCTGAGAGCAGCCTGCATGACTACCAGAGGCTATACCGTGTGCGCACTAGGCTGTGCCCCGGCGGTGAGAGGGGACGTGAGCAGGGCTGCATCCCAGCTCTCTGCCGCAGCATGGAACTCCGAGTGCGAAATAGCGATTATGCAACAGCTTACCCTAAGACCTACACGTCAACTCAATGTCATTGTAAGGAAGCTTTTCGAGCAATAAAATAATTTTTTTATTACACTTTCACTTTGTATGACGCAAAAGGCCACCTCAAAACCACTAGCCTTTACTGCGCTAGCCACTCAGCTCGGCTAGATGCTAGGTCACGTCAGAGCCTGAGATATAGTCACGTGTCGTTTGAAACTGTTTTCATTCAGACCACGTGATGTACCTTATCAGCAATGTTAATCTCGGGCTTTGACACTCCCCCTTTAAAAACTACACCGCGGTGATAACCTATATCACCAAAAACGTATGTAAAGTATGTATATGAGCCTTTACTCGAATAAGACGTGATGATTTAGATTGCGAGTTATTAATGTTTCAAGATCTTGGGCGTCGGGCGTTACTATAATAGAAGGGACAAGGAACTTCGTCCTCGGCGATGGAGGTGTTAAGGAGCTTTGTGTGGCTGTGGGTGGGTGGGTGGCTGGCTGCATGTGTCCGTCCCTGGCTGGGTCTGTCCGAGCACGAAAATAGAGTAGTTGCACCACTTACTTCACACGAGTGTGATTTTCTTTGTGGCCTATATGGGCCGTGGCTCAGCGGTCCAGGCACGTTAGGCTGCGGCTGCTAAGCCAGCTTTACAGCGTGTCGCGGGTTCGAGTCCCGAGCCCCCACCGGGAGGACATACTGTTGTATAATATCCTATACTGACTCACCTGCCAGTGAGGAGCCCCCACCGGGAGGACGAAGAGCCTTCGTCTTTTTAGGTTTAGGTGTTTTACTTATAGTTGTATGGTGATGTTGCACGAGCACACACACACACACAAGCCAAATATAGCAGCTCGTACTGTAGATCTGCAATTGTGTGTGTGTGTGTGTGTGTGTGTGTGTGTGCGTGCGCGTGTGTGCGTGTGCGTGTTGCCCTATAGTAACACAGTGAATGCTCTGCCGGTGAATCAGCCTCCATAGCAACGGCAGCCAGCCAGCGTTGTCAGTGAGCGAGTGACTGAGTGGTGCTCGCACGCCCGCCCGCTCGCTCGCTCTCTCCTTACGCCATGTGGAATTGGGCACATCGCAGGACTGCACACACACACACACACACACACTCACTCACGCTCGCGCACACACACACACACACACACACACACACACACACACACACAGAGGCATGCTGACGGCCACAGACAATGGGGTCCTGCCATGGCAGACAGGGTGGGGGGTGGGGGGGGGGGGTTGGTATGCAGACAGTACAGAGGGTGATAATAGAGCTGCCTCTCTCTGGCTCTCATCTTTCAGCTTGTTGTTATATTCCCTCGCTTCGTCTTTGTCTCTCTCTCTCTCTCTCTCTCTCTCTCTCTCTCTCTCTCTCTCTCTCTCTCTCTCTCTCTCTCAGCTTCCTGGTATACTCTGTGCCCTCCCTCTCCCCACCCTTTACCTCTTGTTTGTTTTTCACCCCTCTCCCCCCCTCGCTCTCTTTTATGGGTCTCTCTCTCTCTCTCTCTCTCTCTCTCTCTCTCTCTCTCTCTCTCTCTCTCTCTCTCTCTCTCTCTCTCTCTCTCTCTCTCTGTCGGTGTCTCTCGCTCAGTGTATTCTCTCATAAAGAGGTTGCAGCATTGCAGAGGTGGGTGTATAGCAGCACACGAGGGCAACGCTTATCGCGCTTATTGTCAGAGATGCACGCTCACACGCACGCGCACACACACACACGCACGCGCGTTTGTGTGTTTGTACTACACTTGTGAGGACGTGGACATGTTATAGGATGCATGCCATTGGCCTTCGGGAACCCTGCAGGGTTGGCATTCGACTCAGAAATGAAAGCCCGCATGGGGGGGAAACGCATCGGACAATCTGGCACGGGAAGCTCCAAATGTGGTGACGTCAGTGTTGTTGTCCGCTGCTTTCTACCCGGGGGGGGGGGGGGGGGGGTAGATTGGTAAACCACCCTCAGAGGAGGTCTGTCCCTCTGTATAAACCACCCTCAGAGGAGGTCTGTCCCTCTGTATAAACCACCCTCAGAGGAGGTCTGTCCCTCTGTATAAACCACCCTCAGAGGTCTGTCCCTCTGTATAAACCACCCTCAGAGGTCTGTCCCTCTGTATAAACCACCCTCAGAGGTCTGTCCCTCTGTATAAACCACCCTCAGAGGTCTGTCCCTCTGTATAAACCACCCTCAGATGTCTGTCCCTCTGTATAAACCACCCTCAGAGGTCTGTCCCCCTGTATAAACCACCCTCAGAGGAGGTCTGTCCCTCTGTATAAACCACCCTCAGAGGTCTGTCCCTCTGTATAAACCACCCTCAGATGTCTGTCCCTCTGTATAAACCACCCTCAGAGGTCTGTCCCTCTGTATAAACCACCCTCAGAGGTCTGTCCCCCTGTATAAACCACCCTCAGAGGTCTGTCCCCCTGTATAAACCACCCTCAGAGGAGGTCTGTCCCTCTGTATAAACCACCCTCAGAGGTCTGTCCCTCTGTATAAACCACCCTCAGATGTCTGTCCCTCTGTATAAACCACCCTCAGAGGTCTGTCCCCCTGTATAAACCACCCTCAGAGGTCTGTCCCTCTGTATAAACCACCCTCAGAGGTCTGTCCCCCTGTATAAACCACCCTCAGAGGAGGTCTGTCCCTCTGTATAAACCACCCTCAGAGGTCTGTCCCCCTGTATAAACCACCCTCAGATGTCTGTCCCCCTGTATAAACCACCCTCAGATGTCTGTCCCCCTGTATAAACCACCCTCAGAGGTCTGTCCCCCTGTATAAACCACCCTCAGAGGAGGCCTGTCCCCTATACATGCATAAACCACCAAAGGTCGTCGGGATCGGGACTCGAACCCGCGACAGGCTGTCGGGCTGGATTATCAGCCTAGAGGTCAGCCCGTTGAGATCTGCTATTTCACTGGTTCTGATCCAGACGGGCCGACAGACAGACAGACAGACAGACAGACAGACAGACAGACAGGCTGTACTGTATATATAGCACCAGGATCTGGCTAATTGCTAATGTTCTCTAGCGGTGTGGGGGGAGGAGGAGGAGGGGGGGGGGGGGGGGGGACATTAGCCAGATGCTAATGGGGCCGCTCTAGTCGCGGCGTGGCATCATGTCAACGGAGAGGACCCGCCGCCCGCGGTCGCCATGGCAGCAAGCAGAGGTGCATGGAAAGTATACCATATATTAACCCATTCTGACCTGAGATCAGATTAAAAAAATGTCTTCTACGTCCTGACAGTTTTCCATTCTGACCTGAGATCAGATTTAAAAAAAATGTCTTCTCTGTCAGTCGCTCTTCGATTTTTCAAAAATAGCAGACCTACAAGCTCGTAGCGTGCCACTCGGTTGCGCGCTACGAGCTTGTAGATCTGCTATTTTTCCAATAGCTAAAGCATGACATGATGCTAACACCAAAATGGGTTCCCGCCCAGAATGCGTTAAGTCCATTTACTTAACCCGTTTATAGACATATGAGGACGATTCTACAAAATGTCCTCTGAATCCTAACAGTTTTCCCTGAAAAAGAAACCCCCATGTTTCTGTGTCGGTCGTTCTCGAACATTTTCATATCAAGGACCCCCAAGATTATAGTTAAAGAGCGTGTCTCTGGGTCCCTGGGTCTGTCCCTGTGTGTGTCCCTGGGTCTGGGTCTGTCCCTGTGTCTCTGGGTCCCTGGGTCTGTCCCTGTGTCCCTGGGTCTGGGTCTGTGTCCCTGGGTCTGGGTCTGTGTCTGTGTCTCTGGGTCCCTGGTTATGTCCCTGGGTCTGTCCCTGGGTCTATCCCTGCAGTGTCCCTGTGTCTCTGGGTCCCTGGGCATGTCCCTGTGTCCCTGGGTCTGTCCCTGTGTCCCTGGGTCTATCCCGGCAGTGTGCCTGTGTCTCTGGGTCCCTGGGCATGTCCCTGTGTCCCTCGGTCTGTCCCTGTGTCCCTGGGTCTGTCCCTGTGTCCCTGGGTATGTCCCTGCCCCTGTGTCCCTGAGTGTGTCCCTGGGTCTGTCCCTGTGTCCCTGGCTGTGTCCGAGCACGGAAATAGCGTCATAGCGTTTGCTCACCACCAAGTGTCACTGTTGCACAGCCTAACACACAGGCACAGGCACACACAGGCCAGGGAGGAGGGTCAGTACAGTACAGTACAGTACAGTACAGTACAGTACAGTACAGTACAGTACAGTACAGTACAGTACAGTACAGTACAGTACAGTACAGTACAGCACCACTCACTTCAGACGAGGTCAGACCTTTTCTTGTCTGAACAAAACAGCTTCACTGCATAACCCGCGTAAACCCGCATTTTATCCCTTTGTCTTTCCCTGCGTATAACACGCTCAATCATCACCTTTACACAGGTGCATCTAATCAGCTCTCTGCAAAGCTCTGCATGGAAAACCATCTGCAAAGGTCAGCCAAACTGGCAACCCACATGACCCTTTCTTCCTTATGGACAAACCCATATAGTTCTGTGGAGAAGGCTTTGTGTGTTGATGGCACAGATGCCTGCTTGGTACAGACATGCAGCCCGTTTCACACGCTGGAGGAGTTGCACCCTATGGGGTGGGAGGGTAATTTCTCCAAATCATTCGATTTTGTTCACGGTCAAACATCTATAGGACGCTTTGCCCCGATTGACGAATGTTTCTGTCGCAGCATCATATATATAGGCTTCATGACAGGTCTGCCAAGCTGACTTCAGTTCTCACCCTTTCCATTAACAGTTCTATACTGCGTGATCCTCCGCTATTTAAAACATGTGTCGGTGCTGCGTGATACGCTAAACCCGCTATTTGCTTAATGTGTTCAATTCGCCGTTAATCAAAAAAAGCGGATTTGTCGCGGACCTGCATGGTGACGAGGCCGTCGCGTTATGACGACGAAACCTGGAAATCAAGCCATGCATGCTCTGGGCTGCTATATAGCGCTCCTGGGAAAATTAGTTCAATGCAAGTGGCGGGGGGTTTGTTTGGACTACAACATGCTGTGCAGGATGTTTCCGTCTGGCATTGTAATGGCGGCCATGTTTTTTTCTCTTCAACAACAACAAACCTTGGGACTATTTTCGGGCCGGGTTTTCGCCGATCAAAGCTGCAAATGCTTTGGCGTTATGTGCTCATGACATCAAAGGTTTTATTTATATCCTGGAGACTTAACATGCAGTATAACTGGGTCTTGTGATAAAAAATAAGAACATTTGTCTGTGTAGAGACACGTTGATGAGCGCCTGGCTTGTAGATCTGCTATTTTTGGGGGGCGTGACAGCGTCATATACGACATGGTATGTCTGTGTGTTTGTGTGAGTGTGTGTGTGTGTGTGTGTGTGTGTGTATGGGTGTGTGTGAGTGTGTGTGTGTGTGTGTGTGTGCGTGGGTGGCTGTGAAGGGCTGCTGAATCGCACAGGCACCTGAGAGGGGATGGGAATAGTAATCAATCACATGCACGCTCTCTCACTCGCACACACACAAGCGCGCCGCGCACGTGCCGCTCAGGCATAGGCACAAAGCACAGCTGGGGCTGCAGAGACGCCATCTGTGTGTGTGTGTGTGTGTGTGTGTGTGTGTGTGTGTGTGTGTGTGTGTGTGTGTGTGTGTGTGTGTGTGTGTGTGTGTGTGTGTGTGTGTGTGTGTGTGTGTGTGTGTGTGTGTGTGTGTGTGTGTGTGTGTGTGTGTGTGTGTGCGTGCGTGCGTGCGTGCGTGCGTGTGCGTGTGCATGCAAGCAAAATCAAGATCAAGTTCCAGTCCACTGTACCGTGTCGCTGTGCCTCCTTACCATGCAACACACACACACACACACAGGCACACACACACACACAGGCACACACAGGCACATAGGCACTCATGCATAAGCATAGACTTACCTGCAGCCATATAGGCTACATACTGTGTGGCAATGCATACTGATGAGAGAGCGAGAGAGAGAGAGAGAGAGAGAGAGAGAGAGAGAGAGAGAGAGCGACGGGGCTGGAGGAGGGGTCTGCGTGTGTAGACAGAGATGTGTAATGAGATCTGGGTGAGTCAATATATACAGTATAGTATACAGTAGGCTACCCATGTCTTACCATTGTGTGCGTGCGCGTATGTGTGCGTGCGTGCGTGCGTGCGTGCGTGCGTGCGTGCGTGCGTGCCAACATACAGACAGTCCCTTCACCCTGCTGCTAGTTAGCCAAACGGTCCCTGCGTTTCATCTCTCCCTCGGCTAAAAGTGTCTGCATGCGCCGATGCCAGTGGCGCTATGCACGCTGGACAGCATAATGTTACTGTTAACACATTTTGACCTGAGATCAGATCCATACGAGGTTTCCACTGGACACACACTGGTCTGATGAACCCATTCTAAAAATGTCAGTCGTTCTTCGATTTTACAAAAATAGCAGACCTACAAGCTCGTATAGCGCGCCACTCGGTGGCTATTTTTCAATAGCTAAAGCACGACATGATGCTAACACAAAAATGGGTTCCCGTTTAGAATGAGTTAAACCTGCTGTTGAATGGCTGGTGGGTACACTGTTGAATCTGCTGTTGAATGATTGATTGAAGTATATTAACAGTTTGCAGAATTAAAGTATACATTTCAAGCACAACTCAATACAAAGACTGTTAACTGTGAGTGGACGACACCATAAAGCATTATACACTTGTTTACAACAGGGCCATAATTAGAAATCATCATAAAGGACGTATAAAAAAGGGGAAAAAAACATATACAGTGAGGGTTAAAATGGGGTTGGTGGGGGACGCAGATTTTTCCGGGGGCCGGTTTCGAATTGCGGCCGTCCGTATAGGTGCCCTTTGAGAGCGGTTTTGAAGGAGTCAAGGGATTCGCATGTCTTAATGACAGTTGGTAGGGCGTTCCACACTTTGGTGGCATAGGAGCGAAATTAATTTAGTCCCTTGTTTGTGCCGAATCTGGTCTACTTATCTGGTCTGCTTTCGACCGCGCTGGGTAGCAGCGGGGCTGCATGCATAGAGTATTATGCATGTCAGTGGAAGTTGCTCAGTGGCGTTTTGAAGCACCCGGAAGGACCGTCTACTTCCGCCTTTTTTGCGCAGGTTCAGGAAGTGCAACCGAGCGCTCAATGTTAAAGCCCCAAGCTGCACGGGGGGTTTCCTCGTCATGAATCCACGGGGTCCGCCTGCAGTCCTTCCTCTTACCACTAGGGCCCCGTGCTTCAACGTTGGAAAGCCTCACTGGCCCCTTGTATTGGCAGCATGGCAGAGAGGAGATGGAGCTCTCTGGTTGGCTGATACAGAGAACCTTCCGGTGCATTTACGTTTTGCCTACAGCGCATATCCACTAATAGTTACTACTACTGCAGCTCAAAATGCAGACACAAAGCTTGGGACTATGTGCATGTCCATGTTTGGCTTGCCTATCCTATCGAGTAGCCTATCCTATGGTAGGCTACTCCAACTACTCCTTTTAACACCATTAGGCCTGACGTCGAAATAAATAAAATAGTCTTCTGAAAGAATATTATATTCAAAGAGTTGTGCCACATTTTCACGATTTTTCAAAAATAGCAGACCTATACAAGGTCATAGCGCGCGCTATGAGCTGGTACCATTTGTGCACTCTCAGAGTTGCAGACGTAAGGGTCCATTTGGTTCCATGTGTTACACTCTCGCAGTTACAGACCTGTAAGGGTCCATTTGGTTAATGATGTAGCCTGGGGACCCCCTGGAACCCCCTCCAGGAAACCCCTTTGAGCAGCATGGGGAACAATGAGCAGCAGCGCTGTAGCTATAGCTATAGGCCGCTAACATCAAAGGCCTGTGGCTAATATTAGCATAGGATTACCGTCGCCTAATTTTATAGCTAAACATCGATCTTCTGTTTTAAAAAAAAAAGACTAGTTATCTGGGTTGTGGGAATCAAGCAAAGGCTAGCAACAATTCCTGGCTAGCTCAGCACATTTTTTTCCCTCCATTTTTCCCTCCCTTTCTTTCCCGCCCTAGCATAAAATTAGCATAGCTTAACGTTGTTTTTAGCAGGCTGGCTCGTGGAGGGAGGGGAGAAGGAGCGCTGTTGCCGAGTCTGACTATTATTGTAAGCGACTTTGGGCTTTGTTTCTTTTCTGTATATGTCGCCTGTAAATATTGGTGCAGGGTTCCTTTTTTTTGTTGCGGGGGGGGGGGGGGTTGTTTCTAGGGTTTATAGTTCAAATATCTTTGGCTTGTTTCCTAATGTGCGTGCGTGCGTGCGTGCATGGCGTGTGCTTATGTTGTCTAGTATTGGTTTCCAAACTTTTTCATGTCAAGGACCCCCAAATTGACATTTGAAAAGACATGCCAGGGACCTCCCATGAGAGAAGATTTATGCGGCCTCTAGCAGTGACTCTCAACCATTTTAATGCACAGAGGACCCTCAGTTTGACATGCATTATTATAGGCTAAAGGACCCCCCATGTAATGGAATTCCTATATCTCTGAGAGTGAGACCCCAATTTATATTGTAAAATCAATGTTAATTTAAATCAATGTGTATACAAACCCTAAACGGATCAATTTGGTTCCACCTGCATGTACACTCTCAGAGTTACAGACCCAGACCCAAAGGGCCCATTTGGTTCCAAACTATCATTTAGCTGGGGACCCCCTGGGTCTGCCTCAAGGACCCTTGGGGGTCCCCGAACCCCATTTTGGGAACCACTGGTCTAGCCCATTTAGAAACTGAGGCTGATTTTAAAAAAAATGGCTTCTGCAGTTTTCTGAAATTCCCCATGTTTCTATATCAGTGGTGCTCAATATTTCATGTCAAGGACCCCTAGAATTATATGTATTTGGCCGCCGACCCCCATCTGAAAATATGTTGTTCCAGGGACCCCTCAGAAGCAAAGATTTGAGTTAAAAACTTTCACTCAGAGAGAATATATATTCCAAGATTTGAGGCACATTTTCACGATTTCTCAAAAATAGCAGACCTACAAGCTTGTGCCGCGCTATGAGCTTGTAGATCTGCTATTTTTCCAATAGCTAAAGTATAACATAATCCCGTCCAGAATGGGTTAGTATAGCCGTAAACTGCTTGTTTTTCTCTCTCTCTAAATCTGGCAACGCTGAGAATGAGTCACACAAGCAGCACACACACACACACACACACACACACACACACACAAGCAGAAGCGCAGCACAAACATTTAAACATCACAGGAGTCAACACACCCTGGGCTCTCTCTGCGTGACCATATTTATTCATGTGGTCTGACACGCACACACACACACACACACACACACACACACACACACACACACACGAACTCTCTCACACACACACACACACACACACACACACACACACACACACACACACACACACAGGAGACAAATATATCACACACGGAAGGCAGCTCACACGCAAACATAGCGTATCAGGTTACGGTCGCCCCTAAACCATCTCGCCCCTCGATTATGTTTCTGCCGACCGTGAGGTCCTTGCATTCTTTATTTTGTTTTACTGGGAATAAGGTTAGAAATAAGTTTAGGGTTTCAGGCATATATTTTTACGTGTGGGGGTTTAGTTTAGGTAGCCTATAGGGTTAGGTTGAGACGTAGTTTTACTGAGGTTTAAGGTTAGGAATAAGGTTATAAGTTTAACCGTTTAAGCACTTAATCACTGCGATCGCGTACTTTGAATGTTATTCATCGCCAGCCATGGCTCTGACCTGTATACGTTTATATTATTCTTATTCTGCCCTCAAGATAGATAAACTCAGCGGTGCATCCGGCATTGTCCAGCTGTCCTACACACGAACACCACTGGTCCATTGTCCAGCTGTCCTACACACGGACACTACTGGTCCATTGTCCAGCTGTCCTACACACGGACACTACTGGTCCATTGTCCAGCTGTCCTACACACGGACATCACTGGTCCATTGTCCAGCTGTCCTACACACGGACACTACTGGTCCATTGTCCAGCTGTCCTACACACGGACACTACTGGTCCATTGTCCAGCTGACCTACACACGGACAGTACTGGTCCATTGTCCAGCTGTCCTACACACGGACACTACTGGTCCATTGTCCAGCTGTCCTACACACGGACACTATGGTCCATTGTCCAGCTGTCCTACACACAGACACTATACTGGTCCATTGTCCAGCTGTCCTACACACGGACACTACTGGTCCATTGTCCAGCTGTCCTACACACGGACACCACTGGTCCATTGTCCAGCTGTCCTACACACGGACACTGCTGGTCCATTGTCCAGCTGACCTACACACGAACACTACTGGTCCAGCTGTCCTACACACGGACACTACTGGTCCATTGTCCAGCTGTCCTACACACGAACACTACTGGTCCATTGTCCAGCTGTCCTACACACGGACACTACTGGTCCATTGTCCAGCTGTCCTACACACGGACACTATACTGGTCCATTGTCCAGCTGTCCTACACACGGACACTATACTGGTCCATTGTCCAGCTGTCCTACACACGGACACTACTGGTCCATTGACCAGCTGTCCTACACACGAACACTACTGGTCCATTGACCAGCTGTCCTACACATGGACACTATACTGGTCCATTGTCCAGCTGTCCTACACACGAACACTACTGGTCCATTGACCAGCTGTCCTACACACGGACACCGCTGGTCCATTGTCCAGCTGTCCTACACACGGACACTATACTGGTCCATTGTCCAGCTGTCCTACACACGAACACTACTGGTCCATTGACCAGCTGTCCTACACACGGACACTGCTGGTCCATTGTCCAGCTGTCCTACACACGGACACTATACTGGTCCATTGTCCAGCTGTCCCTACACACGGACACCGCTGGTCCATTGTCCAGCTGTCCTACACACGGACACTGCTGGTCCATTGTCCAGCTGTCCTACACACGAACACTACTGGTCCATTGTCCAGCTGTCCTACACACGGGCACTACTGGTCCATTGTCCAGCTGTCCTACACACGGACACTACTGGTCATTGTCCAGCTGTCCTACACACGGACACTACTGGTCCATTGTCCAGCCTGTCCTACACACGGGCACTACTGGTCCATTGTCCAGCTGTCCCTACACACGGGCACTAATGGTCCATTGTCCAGCTGTCCTACTCACGGACACTACTGGTCCATTGTCCAGCTGTCCTACACACGAACACTACTGGTCCATTGTCCAGCTGTCTACACACGGGCCACTACTGGTCCATTGTCCAGCTGTCCTACACACGGGCACTAATGGTCCCATTGTCCAGCTGTCCTACACACGGGCACTACTGGTCCATTGTCCAGCTGTCCTACACACGGGCCACTACTGGTCCATTGTCCCAGCTGTCCTACACACGGACACTTCTTGTCCATTGTCCAGCTGTCCTACACACGGGCACTACTGGTCCATTGTCCAGCTGTCCTACACACGGACACTTCTTGTCCATTGTCCAGCTGTCCTACACACGGGCACTACTGGTCCATTGTCCAGCTGTCCTACACACGGACACTACTGGTCCATTGTCCAGCTGTCCTACACACGGACACTATGGTCCATTGTCCCAGCTGTCCTACACACGGACACTATGGTCCATTGTCAGCTGTCCTACACACGGACACTATGGATCCATTGTCCAGCTGTCCTACACACGGACACTACTGGTCCATTGTCCAGCTGTCCTACACACGGACACTATGGTCCATTGTCCAGCTGTCCCTACACACGGACACTACTGGTCCCGTGTTCAGGCTATAGGGAAGCCTGACCGGGAGGAAGGGTTATAATGTGTCCCTAGTAGGGATGCACCGAAAGGGAAATTCTTGGCCAATACCGAATATAGGAAACAGCTGGCCGAAAACCTTATATCCGAATATGATTCATATTATATGTATTTTTTCCTACCATTGCTGTCATGGCCGTACCTTAAAGCTACCAACATTACACCTAGCTACATGTTTAAGCATTAATGTCATAATAGTACCACAGACGAAAGTCCAAAGTCCATTTCTAAGTCCCAAATTTCATTCTGACCCCTCCACGAAAAGGCCTCATTATGGATCAATAGTGTGGACTTTATTTTTTCTTTCTCGTCTGTGGCATTCACTGTACATGTCTTCTGTGGTCTCTAACATTACAGACGAAAGTCCAAAGTCCATTTCTAAGTCCAAATTTAATTCTGACCCCTCCACGAAAAGGCCTCATTATGGATCAATAGTGTGGACTTTATTTTTTTCTTTCTCGTCTGCTGGCATTCACTGTACATGTCTTCTGTGGTCTCTAACATTACACCTAGCTACAGTACATGTTTAAGCATTTATTTGTCGATTGTAGCTCTGACACTTATTTCAGACATGCTCTAGTATGTGAAGAGTCTGCCTGTGCTATAAACTCATTTTGCGAGAAAAAATAATTGAGGAGATTTAGCCTCAATTTAGCCTCAACATTTTGTTTGAGAAAGGTACGGAAAAGGTACTGTATTTGAAGGCCCTATATTAGTAAAACATACCGGTTCTGTTTGGAGTTAATTGTCGTCTCCCGTCTTTCCCGCAAAATAATAGAAATGCTCGTTAGTGGGCTCGATAAGATCCCCGGCCCGATAGCCTGATCGATACGATGCTCGTTATCAATAAAATATTAACGAGCTCCATCCCTGCTTATATAATACGGGTCCGTTTGTTTTCATTTCACCCTCTCAAGAGTTAAAGCTCTCTGAGGGTCCATTTGGTTACCAAACTCTCCATCATCTCGCTGCCACATATTGGGGACCACCCGGAAAAAAACACGTTTTATTAACCCATTTTGGGGGGGCGAGAAGAACCCCTTTTGTTGTTTTAAAGCATTAAGTTATGCTTAGCTGTTGAAAAAAATAGCATATACAAGCTCATAGCACCTTATAGGTGTCCTAAGGCCAGGGGTCCTTGACATGAATATGTTTGAGCACCACTGACATAATAGAAACATAATATAGGTTTTCAGAAAACTGTCAGGATTTTAGAAGACATTTATTTTCAAATGTTGACGTCAGGCCTAAATGGGTTCGAGGACCACTGATGCAGGTGGAGAACCAGAACCTACTGGTATAAAACCACATTTTGTTGTAT
>NC_137872.1:39608325-39625825 GCF_963924005.1 Protomyctophum bolini | reverse complement strand
TCATCCCAGTGGGAGGAGACTAGCTGTGATGTCATCCCAGTGGGAGGAGACTACCTGGCACACCAAAGACCAGAAGGGAGGATTTTTATTTGTTTGATGAAATTGTCAGCATATTTACATGCGCAAGCAGAGCGCGCAAGTAATATTTCCCCCCGGTCCGTATGCACCGTCCCAGCCAACCCGCCACTTTTGATGCGAATTTGTGCCTGATTTGCTGGGACCAGATTACATACATGACCATATTTCTTGCGTCATCATTGAGAGCTAGTCATATATATACTATAATATATATAATCTGTAAAATAAAATAGCAAATTGTGCCTGATTTGCTGGGACCAGAGTACATGGTGTGTATATGTATGACTAGCTCTCAATGATGACGTAATAAAGATGTGGATTAAAGGACCCAATGCCAGGGTGTAATAGATTTTCGATGGTGACGTAATGACGATATGTTTTAGTGTTGGGAGGTAATGCTCTTATGTATACATGTATGTAATCTGGCCGTATCAGGCACAAGTAGTCATTACGTAACATGCATTAAGTAGGTAGGTAGCAAATAGTTACACCTAACAATTAGACATTTCAGACGTTCCTTCACAGAGATACTGAGATTCCACAGTTTACAGCGGTCGAAAGTACTTGCGCGCTCTGCTTGCGCACTAGTTGGCCATTCATGGCCTACTAGTGTGCAACAAGCAAGTATACACTCGACAGAGTGCAGTTCTAGTTAGTCATAGTTTCAGTCATCAGGGCCTAGTTTTTATTTAGTTTTTATGTCGTTTTTGTCAGTGAAAAAAAGGTATAGTGGACTTGTTATAACAGGGACACGTGTATGGAGCTGACTGCTCTGCTGGTCCGGACAGCTCTTGTATATTAAAAGAACATTGATTCATTCCACTCTACCTCTAGTATCTCTTTACACTCTAAATTCTAAATAATCTACTACCGTATACAGTACGTACATACTGTACCAATATATAATAATCTACTACAGTATACGTACAGTACGAATATATAATACCCAGCAGGAGGAACAGATATGCAAACTTACTAACTGTAGATCTAACTATAGAATGTAGAGGCAGCAACACAAACACACAACAATACATACAGTTGATAGTGTACGTCGTACACGCACGCACGCATGCAAGCACGCAAACACGCACGCACAACTGTATACAGACGTTGTACAGTACAGAGACTGTGTACATGAAATGTACAAGAAGTTATAAGTAGAGCGAATGGAACACACATGGAAACACGCTCTGTCTTCACAGCCTCAACACACCATCAATCTGGAAGGACACACACACACACACACACACACACACACACACACACTGCAACGCATCCTTTTAGCCTGCACTGTTGAGAGGCCTGAGCATGAGCATGCACGCACGTACACACGTGCACTCGCGCACATTAACACACGCACGCACACACACACACACACACACACACACACACACACACACACACACACACACACACACACACAAATTAGTGGAGTACTTTTGCTGACTATTTCAATCATTTGTGTGAAATCGAATTGTGCTAATGAACCGTGTCGTGTCATGTCTGAGTTTTGACAGGGAATATGAAGCAGAAAAGTGTTTTAAAAACCGTTCTGGACGGCGAACTCCTTTTGGTGTTTTAAAGCATTATGTTATGCTTTATAGCTATTGAAAAATAGAAGATCTACAAGCTCATAGCGCAGCACCAAGTGCCACGTTACGAGCTTGTATAGGTCTGCTATTTTTGAAAAATCTTTGAAAAAATGCGGCGCAAATCTTTGAATATACATATATATTCTTTCAGAACAAACGTTTTTAAGTCAAATCTTTGCTTCCTGGGTGGGGGGTCATGGGGGAGGTCCCTGGTATACAACATGTTTTCAGATGGGGGTCCCGCAGCCAAATACAGATAATTCTGGGGGTCCTTGACATGAAAAAGGTTGAGCACCACTGACATAGAAACATAGGTTTTTCTGAAAACTGTCTAGAAGACATTTTTTAGAATCGTCCTCGGCTCTAAATGGGTTAAACGATGTGTCGCTAGTTGAGTACGTGCACATAGTTTCATTCGAGCAGCTGAATGAATCCTTTAGGATTCCAACGACTCCCCTAAATCGATTCCTAGCATTAGTGGGCTTCCAAATGGACCCTTCTGTAACTGTGAGAGTGTATAGGCTATACACATGGAACCAAATAATAATTATAATAATAAACTTTATTTGTATAGCACCTTTCACACGTAAATGCAACTCAAAGTGCTTCACAGGGCAGACCATACAAAGAGCAATAAAACACAGGCAAGTATATAGTTAAAACAATGGTAAAGAGCATGCACAATAAAAGCATAAAAACATAGATGGACGTGAAACAAAGCACACGGCAAATCAGTCAGAACTGAGATGTTAAAAACTCAACTAATAAAAGCAAGAGTAAAGAGGTGAGTCTTGAGTTGAGCTTTAAAAATGTCTACAGAGGGTCCGTGTCTGAGTTGAAATGGAAGTCTATTCCAGGCTGTAGGCCCATAGAAGCAGAAGGCACGCCTCACCATACAGTATATATATTTTTTCTTTGCTTCTGGGGGAGGTCCCTGGAACAACATGTTTTCAGACGGGGGTCGGCGGTCAATTTCATATATTTTTGGAACATAGGTTTTTCAGAAAAACTGTCTGTCTGTCTGTCTGTCTGTCTGTCTGTCTGTGCGTGCGTGCGTGCGTGCGTGCGTGCGTGCGTGCGTGCGTGCGTGCGTGCGTGCGTGCGTGCGTGCGTGCGTGCGTGCGTGCGTGCGTGCGTGCGTGCATCACCAGTGGAACGATAAAGATAATTAGCGATCAGAGATAAGAAGAAAGCTCACTGGTCGGCTCAACATCACTAACGCTCTCTCTCTCTCTCTCTCTCTCTCTCTCTCTCTCTCTCTCTCTCTCTCTCTCTCTCTCTCACTCCAGAGTCCCCCCCCCCATATCCCCCCTCCCCATCTCACCTCCCCTCCCCCTCCCTGCTCAAGCCACAGGCGGCAGGAGAGACGGAAGGCGAGCGTGCGCGCGAGAGAGAGAGAGACACCATGCAGTCGTTCCGAGCAGAGCGCAGCAGCAGCGGCCCCGGCGGTTACCACAGCAACCAGCCCTGTTATCAGCAGGAGTCGTCACCGCCGCCGCCGCCACAACCGCACGAGCTGTCGCGGCTGGAGAGCTACCGCCAGCACCCGCACCACCCCCACCCACAGCACCCGCACCACCCCCACCCACAGCACCCGCACCACCCCCACGCCCAGCACCCGCACCACCCCCACGCCCAGCACCCGCACCACCACCACCACCAACAACAACAACAACAACAACAACAACAACAACCGGGGGGCCCCGGAGGCCCCCACGCGGCCCGGACGCCGTCGGGCTATAACGAGGCCCACCAGCTGGCCTCGTCGGAGGGCATGCCCCCGGGGGGCGGGGGAGGAGGAGGAGGGGGAGGAGCTACGGCCAAGGACTGTTACGGCCAGCCGCAGGTGAGGGTGTGACGACACGTTATAGGGCTGACCTCGATTAGTCGAATAGTCGACGAATCGATCGGAACGGGTCTCAGTCGACTGACCACCTCTTAGTCGATGTTCAAAAAAATATATATATATTTTTTCTTTTCCCCACAAAATATTATTGTATTATTCCACTAGGTCTGTGGGGGACATAAACACATTTGAACATGCTTTCTGACTATTTTCAATCAATCTCCAATGTGCATGTGGAGTGTGTCTGCCTGTGTGGCAATGTGCCACTGCCTGTGACTTGAATCGCACAGTGCACTGGCCTGATAGACTCCAGAATCTCAATCTCACCTGCTGTGCTCAATCTGGCTAATGACAAGCCTCTCAGTCGATGTTCACCTGCTCAGTCGACTAACAGCTAATTTATTCATATTCATTTCGACCATACAAATCCTTAGTCGGGGACATAGCTCTATACGATACGTATGGCGATACGTGGCTGACGGTGCGATGCGTGGGCGATGTTGGTTCATTGTGGCGATACGATACGATTCAATTCAACGTATTTAAAGCCGCCCCGCGTCCGAAACGATCGAGAAATGAGTAATGACAGACTTACCGTGTGGGGGTCCCCAGGGGGTCCCTGTACTGTACTGTACTGTACTTTCCTGTCACTGTACTGTACTGAACCACCCCAAATCATCATATATACAGTTAATATGTGTGTGTTTTTTAGGCTGCGCAACAGTGACAGTTGTTGCACTATTTTGTGCTCGGACGCACAGCCAGGGACACACATAGCTGTCTATAGGAGTGGTTGCACCACTCAAAAAAAAAAATCTAAATTCCATCATTCCTTTAGCATGTGATGTGTCAAACTATAGGGGCTTTTCCTGATGCATGCCTGATATAGTTTGACACGTCACACTTAAAGCATGATGACATTTTTAATTGTTTGCCTTTTCTAGGTTCTTAGTGGTACGGTCACATATTATGGCAATTATAAAAAAAATTGCTCAACATATGCACGTTAGCATCCGTCAGTTTCTAAATGCTGGGGACCCATACTCCAACATTTCTAACGTAAAACCTTGGTGTACTCCACATGTCCGGGTTCACAATGGGGCTCTATGGGCTGGCAAGTAGACTAATAGTGCAGTTTTTTTTAATGGCAAATATATGAATATGGATATAAATAAGTAAATGCAGTGGTTATCTGGCAATAGATATTGAACACATACAGTATGGACAAACCTGTACCTCGACATGAACACAGAGAATACACACATTAAAGGAGAATTTCATTCTAGAAGGCTTTCTTACCTTTATTTGTAACAACTGCAAATAAAGGTAAGAAAGCCTTGTAGTGTGAAATTCTCCTTTAATCAATAGATGTTTCGATGCAGTCACTACATCGTTACACCCCTAGCAGCATGGGACTTGCACACATAGACATCAAAGGGGGCTTCAGCCCCTGCCCTTGGCTTTTACCCGTCTGTAAAACAACTGCCCTCTCCGGGCCATGAATGCAGCATTCACTATGGTGAAAGAAATGCTAATGTCCCCCTCCTCTCCTTTCCATGCCATACCGGAAGGCAGCATTCAGGAGAATTGCTTTTTTTTCCCGAAGTCTCCTAAACAAATTTGTTTAGAAATCCAATGGCGCGTGTACACCCACATCTCCACTAGCTAAAGAGTGCTTGGTTGCGCCCCCCGGAAATAGCCGATCTACAAGCTCTCAACGTGTCGCGTGTTGAGAGCTTGTAAATCTGCTATTTTCGCTATTTTTTTGGTCCAAAAAGTGCCCTCTTATATATGGGATTTCAGCCCCTCCTGCCTCTCTCTCTAACACTCTCTTGCACGTCTCCTCATGCCTATATTAGCAGCAGGCCTACCCCGGGTACCCCGGGACCAACGCCGGAACGGGGAACAGCGGCAGCGGCGGCGGGGGGAACGAAGGAACGGCGCCCCCTCAGGCCAACAAGAAGCCCTCCTACCGCGGGAGCAAAGTGGCCCCCGGCTCCGTCGTGTCGCCCGGCCAGCACCTGGTCCAGCAGCAGCAGCAGCAAGGCCCCGTCGGTGGCGGTGGCGCCGCCGGCGGCGGCTACGCTAACCACATGGCCCCCGGGGGGGGCGGGGTGGGTTCCTCCTCCTACGCCTCGGCCACGCAGCAGTACATGAGCGAGGGCCACCTGCACCAGAAGTGGGAGGAGCCGGGCGGCGGCGGCGGCACTCAGGTGAAGTTCATATAGGTCGTCACTCACTGAGAGTGTTTCCTCACTTTTAACACTTTGTTATTAAATCATCTTTAGTTTCTCTCCACCAGGCTGAAGGCATGGGGAGAGAGTATGTTTTGCACTTCGTCCGTCTGTCCGTGTGTCCGTATGTGTGTGTGTGTCCGTCCGTCCGTCCGTCTGTCTGTGTACAGCTAATCTCCGGCACCGTTAACCCGGTCGATGTCAAATTTTGCACACACACTCCCTGGATGGCAATGATGAAGCTCTGCCCCAGAATTTCCAGAACGGCCTGTTATAGCGTCCCCAGGAGGCCACTTTGTGCAAAAGAAGTTTTTTGACAGTACACCTACAGATTTTGTCCAAACATCACGCAAATTGGTAAACAGTCTCTCTACAGCCATTCAACAAAACAGGTCTTTCAGATTTCTCAGACTCCATCCCGATTGGCTAAGATTGGCTTCCAAAGTTAGCAGGAGTGCTCAGTTTCAAGCAAAATGCTGCAAATCATGAACACATCGTGTGATTTCCGTTAAATTGTGCACGCACATTCCCACTAGGCCGAGGAAGAAATGCCACGTGAACATTTTCAACTCAGCCTCATGGTGGCACTATAACTTGCCGAAAAGTGTTTTTTACTCTTAAAAACTATATTACTGTGATCGTCATGTGATCAAGACGTGTTTGTTTGATTTCTCATAATCCACCTTCATTGCCTACGATTGGCTTCTAAACCTTTCAGGAGTAGCCCGCTTTGTACCCGTTTTGTACAAATTGCCACAACTACTCAACGCAGCGTCCGATTGCAGTGAAACCAAGCCGCGTCTCACACACACACACACACACACACACACACACACACACACATGTTGGTTTCCATGAAGTGTGGGAACCAACAGCAGGGCCATCACTCTTGGGGACACCACTTTCCAGTGGTCCCACAGGCCTGAAAAAAATCAGGCAAGTTAAAAAAAAAATCTTTAACACAACTATCACCTCAGATTCTAGATTGGATGAAGTAATTTCACAGACTTGTCCTGACCATGCATCTTGGGGACCTATATTAATCCGTCTATTGTGGGGACTTAATTTGCATAAATCACACACCTGTTTTTTTACACCAAAATGGGGACTCAATGTCCTGGGGACATCTAATCAGTTTCATACTGAATTTTATGCAGGAAGCTTGGCGTACAGATACAGACTTACAGATTCAGAGTGGACCCTGTAACATAACCCTCAAACTGTCTGAGTCTGTCTCACAGGAGAGGCTAGAGAAGACAGCTGGGCACTGGATGCTTTGAGGAAAGAGCATATAATATGTTCACTAGATTTTACTGGATTGATACTTGACATTATCTTTACAATATAATTGTGTTGAACATTAAATGCACTGAATGATGTATGCATGTAGATCCTTTTGTAATGAATAAAAAAACAGACAAGATGTATTGGCCATAATAACGTAGGGCAATATCAACTGTCTATTTTCAGGAACTCAACAGACATGTATATGACCTGAATGTTTTACTTAAACCATTAAGAACGCGTGACACATCACCTTAGCTTTTCACTGCTACCATTCTTTTTAATGTCAGCTATTGAAAAATAGCTGACCATTTGTCATAGCTGGCTCTTGGCCATGTCAAACATTGGGATGCAGGAGACAGAGCAACAGTGTAAGAAACTGTATTTATTATGCAGGCCTTAACATTACAACTTAAAGAGGACAACTATGAGGTGTGGAGTCAGTGATCAGTGGTGTGGTGGTGATGGATGTGTGGAACATGGTGTGGTGTGTGTGTGGATGGAAAGAATAAGGTAAACATAGTAGGAAAAAAATGACAATGCTTTTTTCTTTTTTATAAAGTATATTTATTGTTTTTTTAAAGACAAACAGACATTACACAACAAGAACATAATAACAAACAAAAGAAAACAAAAACAAAAACAGCTCAGGCACAACACTATTATAAATAAAAAGATTGAATATACAAAGACATGACAAGGACAATGAACCATAATGACATAATGACATAAGTGACTTTCAAATTTTTATATACTCCCTATCAGGGAATACCTCCATACAGTACATTAATACATATATTAAAAAGGCAGACAATAGTTATCATAGGCACCAAATCATTACAACAAGAGCAGACCCATGCATGCTCCACTCAAAGGCGACAACCGCCACCCCTCCAGGCGGCAGGGCCACCGCCCCAAGAAGCGGCCCCGATGCAACGCATCGAGACCCCTGCCCGGGCGACCATTCCCCCATACCCAAAGGGCAGACAAGCCCCCACCCAAAGCAGAGCACCCACTAGGGAAGAATGCTGGCATATAAGATATCTAAGGTTGGTACGGAAAACCTCCAAGTATCGTGGCAGACAGTGTGGTTCCAATATGATTCAAATAAGGGTCCCAAATTTTGTAGAAAGTCTCCAATTTAGAATGCAACATGCATGTAATGTATTCACAAGGAATACAGCCCATTATAATGTTATGCCATGATTTATTTGATAGAGCAACATCCTTGATTCAAAACAAAATAATATTTTTCCAAGCGTTAATAAGTTACGCATCATCATCGTCTCCAGTGATTGATCTTTCTTGATGAGCTTTCTTCATTTCTTTAATCCCTAGAATAGAGTCACTACAATCTGAGGCACTGTGCTCACTGTTGTTTGGGACATATTCCTCTCGATGAGCTTTCTTTATTATAGGGATTGAGTCACTACATTCTGAGGCACTGTGCTCACTGGAGTTTGGGACATATTCCTCTCCACTGTCTGGTGTTGAATACAATATTTCAGAGTCATCAAAGCTTTTGGTCCTCAACTGTGATGAAATAACATCATCTTGTTCACTGTCTGGAGTTGAATCAAAGAGTTCATCAGAGCCATGAAAGCTTTTGGTCCTCCTCAACTTTGGTGAAAGAGGATCTTCTTGTTCACTGTCTTCAGATGAACTGAATAGATACCTTAACGTCTTGGTGCTTGGTAAGCACAGTAATTTGTCAGTTGAGTCAGTGAACTCTTTGTGGTGGTTTGCTGGAGCCATGCGTGTCTGTGGGGCAGGCTCCATCCCCTGGTGCACACATACACACACGTCGTAGAACATCTGTGAAGAATAAGATTCATTGAATATTTTAGACAAGAGGTAGGCATGTGAAGGTAGTACCCTTGACTACTGTTGTTGAATTCACTTATTGTACGTTTAATAATATCACTAGTATTTCAACATCCTGATTTAGTCCAATACACCAGTATGTTGGACAGTAGGCATTCAAACACATTTTGTATGTGGTCTATGAAGACTTTTAATACAATTTAGGCTAAAATGCATGACGGGGACAGACGTCTTCTGAAGTTTAATTTATTCAGGGTACAAGCTTGCTTAAATACACACACATATCCACAACTTAAAACATGCCTTTTGGGGACCCCATGTTAATGTGCATGATGGGGACATAAATGTCTACTGAAGTTTGAATTATTAGCTTGCGTAAATACACACACACACCATAAAACATGCGTTTTGGGGACCCCGTGAGGTGTACATGATATTACTAGACATTAGGACAATAAAATAAACTAATTATGTTGGACAGTAGGTATTCAGTACACACTTTTAGTTATGTGATCTACAATATTTAGACTTTTAATGCCCTTTACTTTAGGCCAATGTGCGTCACGGGAACATACATGCTGTTAGAGTTTTTAACGGGCCTGACAATTAAAGCCTGGACCCGAACTGGTCCAGCCCAAGGCTTGGCCTGGCCCAAAACATTACCATAATGTTAAGCCTGATAAGCCCCAGTAAAGGAATGTTGCAGGCATGTCATTCAACATCTGGTTAGAATAAGATTCATTGAATATTTAAAAGACAAGACGTAGGCATGTGAAAGTAGTGCACTTGACTATCAATGTTGAATGCACTTTGAAAGTTTCTTTGGATAAAAGCGAGTTCGAAATGACTCATGTAAGATAATGTTACTAGTATTACAACATCCTGATGTAGTCCAATATACCATTTTGTTAGATAGTAGGTATTTAGAACACACTTTCAGTTTTGTGATATATATAACACACTTTAAGCTAATGTGCATCATGGGGACATATAAATACACACACACATGTATTCTGAAGTTTAAATTATCTTGCCTTCAAGCTTGCATAAATACACACACACACATACACACACACATCTTAAAACATGCATATTGGGGACTCTGTGCTAAATGTGCATCATGGGGACATCTCTTCTGAAGTTTAAATTATTTTGCCTTCAAGCTTGCATAAACACACACACACACACACATCTTAAAACATGCATATTGGGGACCCCGTGCTAATGTGCATCATGGGGACATATATGTCTTCTGAAGTTTAAATTATTCCGCCTACTATCTTGCATAAATACACACATCTAAAAACATGCATTTTGGGGACCCCGTGAGGTGCACTTGTTAAACTGATATTACTAGATATTAGGACATTAAAAGAAACAAATGATGTTGGACAGTAGGTATTCAGTACACACTTTCAGTTATGTGATGTACAATATTTAGACTTTTAATGCCCTTTACTTTAGGCCAATGTGCGTCAAGGGAACATACATGCTGTTAGAGTTCTCAACGGGCCTGACAATTAAAGCCTGGACCCAAACTGGTCCAGCCCAAGGCTTGGCCTGGCCCAAAACATTACCATAATGTTAAGCCTGATAAGCCCCAGTAAAGGAATGTTGCAGGTATGCCATTCAACATCTGTTTAGAATAAGATTCATTGAATATTTAAAAGACAAGATGTAGGCATGTGAAAGTAGTGCACTTGACTATCAATGTTGAATGCACTTATTGAAAGTTTCGAAATGACTCATGTAAGATAATGTTACTACTAGTATTACAACATCCTGATGTAGTCCAATATACCATTTTGTTAGATAGTAGGTATTTATAACACACTTTTTTGTGATATATATAACACACTTTAAGCTAATGTGCATCATGGGGACATATAAATACATGTATTCTGAAGTTTCAATTATTCTGCCTACAAGCTTGCATAAATACACACACATCTTAAAACATGCATATTGGGGACCCCATGCTAATGTGCAATACAGGGACCACGTGAGGCCTACTTATGTTACACTGATTAGGACATTTAAATAAAAGTGGGGTACAAGTGGAAAAGGCATGCTGTGTTGCTGAAAACCTCTCCACAAACCTCTCTAGAGCACAACTACAAAGATTTGGATTACATTTCCTCTACTGCAACAATCTCACTTTGAATATAAATAAGTAAGTCAGGCTTATATGTTTGAGAACATGTCCTCACCTTAGTCCGCCATGGCCAGTCAGTTTCCATGGTTGTAGCTCAAATTTTCACCTGGTCTACTGTGGTCTCACAGCAAAGAGACTTGAGGTGAGGTTTCTCTTCTCCTTGCATAATTATGTTCTTCCTCTGTTTATTACCCTTATACTTTGTCTTATACTTTCCTGAACCTGCTAGTCACCAACCCCACCACAACATGCAGGGAAGCGACTATTTAGGAATATGTATCAACATTGATATCAATATGTATGGCACCTGAATTTCCCAAGGATAATCAATAAAGCTTGCACAGTACAGATGGACAAAAATAATAAGTTAACGCTATTTTTGGTACATTCTGATCTATGTCCTTTTGCTAAATCCGGTTGCAATGTAGGCTCATCAATTGCAAATTAAGTAGATGGTTTTTAGTATCAAGTATACAATAGTATTAAATTAATGGTATTATTAAATATGACAATGTTTGGTTTCACTGTCTACATGGGCGACTTTAACGCACTCTGAAAAAGCTGCTTTGAACAGTCCTGACATATCTCTGCACAAGACAGTGGTCGGAATGTGAGGTCGAATGTGCACTCCACTGTACTGTACTGTGCTGCGCTGCACTGCCCTCCACTCCACTGCACTGCACTGTACTGTACTGCACTGCACTGTACTGTTATCCACTGTACTGGTATCCACTGTACTGCACTGTTATATACTGTACTGTAATACGCTGTACTGTACTGTACTGTACTGTACTGTACTGTACTGTACTGTACTGTACTGTACTGTACTGTTATCCACTGTACTGTACTGTACTGTTCTGTTCTGTTATCCACTGTACTGTACTGTACTGTACTGTACTGTACTGTACTGTACTGTACTGTACTGTTATCCACTGTACTGTACTGTACTGTACTACATTCCACTGTACTGCACTCCACTGGTATGTACTGTACTGTACTGTACTGTACTGTACTGCACTGTACTGTACTGTACTGTACTGTACTGTACTGTACTGTACTGTACTGTACTGTACTGTACTGTACTGTACTGTACTGTACTGTACCATTACACTTACTATTACACTATTACACATATTAAATTATTACACTATTACACTAGTACACTGTTTACGCTATAACACATATTATGCTATTACACTAGTACACTTTTTACACTATAACACATATTATGCTATTACACTAGTACACTTTTTACACTATAACACATATTATGCTATTACACTAGTACACTTATTACAATTACTATATTACACTTAATACACTATTACACTTATTACACTATTACAATTATTACACTATTACGCTATTCTACTATTACACTTATTAGCCTATTACACTATCCCTCTATTACACTTATTACTCTACTACACGTGATAGACTATTACACTTATTATACTATTACACTATTACTCTTATTCCACTAATACACTTATTACAATTATTTCACTATTGCACTTATTACAATTATTTCACTATTGCACTTATTACACTATTACTCTTATTACATTATTACACTTATAATCACATTGCTCCATATTAATCATTGACAGGGGTGATCTTGTGTTCTTCAATGTGTTTTGGCTGGGGACCCCCAGGCAATGCTTTGACCATGTCTCGTGACCCCCGCCCCGCCCCCCTCCCCAACACCAATACAAATTGACTCTATACATATTTTGGCAATACTGTACTGTACTGTATTCCACTGTACTGTAATGTACTGTACAGTACTGTTATCCACTGTACTGTACTGTACTGTACTGTACTGTACTGTACTGTACTGTACTGTACTGTACTGTACTGTACTACATTCCACTGTACTGTACTGTACTGTACTACATTCCACTGTACTGTACTGTACTGTACTGTACAGAGAGACCCCCCCAGTGAAAACTCCTGTAATGTAGTGCACCATTCAAAATGTGTTCAGTTGATCAAACTTAGCTACGGTCCCCGTAACGCTGGTTTGAGCTTATGTAAACTTATGTAAATCTCTGATCTGTGATTGGCTAGTAGTGTTTTTGTGTTCTCACACACACTCTCACACACACACTGCAGTACCAACTATCGCCTGCTGGGGGATGTCCCCATATTTAACACACTTGTCATGAACTGTGTGTGTGTGTTCATGAACATGAAAACATGTTTTATGGGACTTGCTAAAAAAATTACACCAGACACATCAGCAACCTCTCCCCTACCTCCTGAATGATTTGTGTTATGGGGACCTACACATTTGTCCCCATACTGTTTGAGGTCCTCTGTAGGTGACTGTGTAAACAAGCATGTGTCCCCATTATGACGGAGGAACAAACGCACACACACACACACACACACACACACACACACACACACACACACACAAAACATGATTATATTACTCCTAAACATTTTGCCAAACATCACACACAGTACTCCTATCCTCCTGGTGGAGACCTGTGGAGGCACTTTCTCTAGTTCATCCTTCACTGCTGGTGTCTTTTCACTAACTCCACTGCACGCACGTGTGCCTTAAAATAGCGCACACAAATGTCCTAATGTCGGAAAATAATCCATGATCGTTCTGTGAAAAAACAGAGCCGGGAAAGTCGTATTTAGCAGGCGAAGATTTTTAAAAACAATTCTCTGGACACTCGAGGATCGGCAGTCTTTGTTACATTTTAAATAAGAAAATGTATTATGGAAATGCGTTTTTTTTATAGTATTTTAACGCATTGTGTGTTTTATGCAATATTGTTTTTCATTGTTGTAGACTGACTATAGAGCGTCGCAGTCACGCCCCCTTTCCTGACGACGCCAGGCCCAGGAAATGAATCCCAATGCATTTTTCCCATAGACTGAAAAAGTATTTATTTAAAGACCTTTTAAGCGTCGTACGAAGCCAACTGGAGTCGTGACAAATCATGACAACAAACCCAATATTTTGGACCAAACAAATAATTACAAAAAAGAAAAAAAGTGTTGTAATTAACCTGCTGTTTTTTTCTACTTTCTAATTCTTTGTTTGGCCCAAAACATTGTGTTTATTGTCATGATTTGTCATGACGAGAGTTGTCTTTGTCCGCGGCGTCAACGTCTTTAAATAAACACTTTATGAAAAGTCTATGAGGAAAATGAACGGGGATTTATTTTCAGGGTCTCTCTCTCGAGGGGGGGGGGAGGCGGGTCTGCGACGCTCTATATAGCCTGGTGTGCCCAAAGACACATTTACATTTTATATGTCAAATTTAATGGACAATAAAAGTTTTTTCATCATTCTTTCTTTTCTCTTTCATCTCAGCTGTCTCAGTACGAGCAGGAGATGGTGGGCGGGGCCCCGGCGCCGTCAGGCTCCACCCAGCAGCAGTACATGGACCACCACGGCATGCTGGCCCACTCCTCCTCCTCCTCCTCCTCCTCCTCCTCGCAGGCCCACTGCCACCAGAACCCCGCCGCGCCTCCCGCCGGCGTCTACAGGTATATACAGGAGACGTACACATGGAGTATTTTCTCTCTTTTTTGAGTGGTGCAACCACTCCAAGGAACAGCAATGTCCGTGTTAACCTATGTGACGATGTATGTATGTGACAACAGTATGTGACTTTAATGAGTACCAGTAGGGGCACTGTTGTGCCAGAAACAGAGAGAGAGAGAGAGAGATAGTGCTGCACTGTTGCCTGCTAATGAGAGAGAGAGAGAGATTGAGAGAGAGGAGGAGGAGGAGGAGGAGGAGGAGGAGGGGGGGGGGGTGCTGGGGGGGAGAGAGAGAGGGGAGTTGCACCACTCAGTTCACACGAGTGTGATTTTTTTTGCATGTAAAGCACTTTACATGGCGTCTTTTTAGCACATGAAAGGTGCTATATAAATAAGGTTTATTGTCAGGTGAAACGTGACATACAACAGGCCCGTTTTTTATTAGCGACCTATAGTCATAATTGAGCTATATAGCCTGGAACTCACCTATGCTTTTTATGGCATAAAGGCAGCTCCCGGCAGGATCCGCCGGGAGAAACTATGCGCAGCTGCGCGACATGAGACTAATTACTTAGAGCGACAGGGAGAGAGAGTGTATGTGTGTGTACATGTTTGCGTGTGTGTGTCAATTTAACAAAGGTGCAGACGATCAGAAATCAGCAGAGAGTGAGAAATGTTTGCGCTACTCTATGCCGAATTGAAGTGGACGATGATTGAGAGCTAACTAATATGGACGTAAAATGAAGCCTGTCAGTCCTTGAACTGTAAGTCGCCATATTTCTAGATCCGTTTGGGCCCAGCTGGCCATTGGCTGGCCCAGACAACGAGGCGGGACTTCCCCCCCTTCTTCTTCGTTGGTTTTTATTTTGACTCGAGCGGGGGGGGGGGTGGGGGTAGAAAATACACAAAAGCAGCTTGCTTGATTAAACAATGTTTTATAGAGGGTATGCGCGTGACATCATCAAACCCGGACTTTATGCAGGAGCGCAAGTGTCAAAAAACTACATTCTGGTTTTGACAGCCCATACATCCACGCAGAAAAGTCATATCTGATTGCATTAAACAACATTAAATTATGTTAAACTCACTTTGCATGTTGCTTTGCCACTCAATTTGCCACTCGATGTGCCATTCACTTTAAGCATGCGCATACCCTCTATAACTGGAAGGCAGCATTGCCTATACAATGATGCAATCGCAACTGTCAGCGCTGCTAGTGCAGTGAGTGCACACACTGGGAAGTGGGAACAATTACAACCAAACAACACACTATACTACTACTACTATTTCTTTTTTTTTGGGGGGGGGGCCTGGAGACTCGAGGCTCGTTTCAATTGAAACGATTGAAACATATATAAGGCCGCCACTATGGAGCTATGGGGGTTTTTGGGCCCAATGACAGCGCCACAACAGGCCATTATATGAACTTTCAGGAAGTCCCGATTTCCTTAGTGACTTCACAGAATATCTGTCTGACTGCCCCCCTGCTGCAAACCATGTGACTCCCATTGGATATGCATTGAGGCGGCCATGACGCGCAGAACACACAGGAACACAAGTGTGGCTGTGTGCGTGTGTGTCTCAGGTGTGAGCGAGGCCCATACTGTATGTCATCATTTCTCGTCATTATTATCATTATTGTCATTCCAGCAGCCCACACCACCACCCCCACCCGGCCGGCCCCGGCGGGGCCCCCTCCCTCCCCCTCATGTACCCCCAGACGACGAGCCACCTGCACTACCCGCAGCACCACTCGCCCTCGCCCACGCCACTGCCGCCGCCCTACATGGAGAAGTGCGGCCCCATGCCGCCGCACTGCTACAACAAGGGCTACGGCATGGCGCCCGGCGCCGCCTCCTCCTCCTCCTCCGCCTCCTCCCAGTACGCGCGGCAGATGAGCGGCCACACCGGCGCCCTGAAGCAACAGCAGCAGGGGGTCGGCGGTGGCGGCGGCTACGGCAGACCCCCTCCGCAGAACGCGCCGTACGGCTACCCGCAGCAGCAGCAGCCCCCGCTGCCGCCCCCCTCCTCCTCCAGGGGGGGCTACGAGTCCTCCCAGCCCTCCTCCCTGCAGGCCATGGTGGCCACCCAGCAGCAGGAGGCCCACCCAAAATACCAGCACTACGGCCAGCAGCAGCAGCAGAGCTACTGTCTGTCTGAGCTGACCGTCAGGTACAGTACGCCCGTTGTTGTTGTTGTTGTTATACACATTACGTTGTAATTTAGCTATTGGAAAATAGCAGTTCTAAAACGGGTAGTCCCAATACTTCATTCTGATTGGCTGGTTATCGTCACGTGACCGGTGTAAATTTCACCGATAACCCACTCCTTCAATCACTTTGTATCATCCTGCAGCCTTGTAGCTGAACTGGGGAAGGGGAGTGCTTGGTTGCTTTACAAACACATGCCGTGCGGGCGTCTATAAGCACCGCCCGGCTCATATGACTGTGAATGTGTGGCTCCAGGCAGCCCCGTAAAGACATCAAGCGCTATTCTCCCGTCAGGGACTACAGATGAAATGTAGCTTTGGCTAACTCTGGCCCATTTACATTGATGTGAAAACTGACAATGATTAATGAGCGTTGTCCCTGTCAAATGAATAAATAAATAAAAAACATATAGGCTACTTGCCGAGCAAAACAAGGAAGTGTTGTCGCTGGCTCTGGTGGCGCAAAGCGTAGCTACTTTTGTGAATGTAATAGTTTTATTAGGTTAATATTGCTATATGTTTGTAACCGTTTTAGAAAAGCAATAAGCCACTCGAGGCCCCAGCTTACCGGGTATTTTACACTGGCTGGGAGGGTAGAAGACCCTCCGCTGCGCAGTCGGGTCTGCCTACGTGTGTAAGACAACTAATGGTCGTATTAAAAGGTGTCATTGTGACCTGTGACCCCGTGTCCCCGCCCATGTCCGTCCACGCAGGTCTCCGGAGCAGTACTACCAGACCTGCAGCCCGTCGTCCAGCCACTCGCCCGCG
>NC_137872.1:39588325-39603325 GCF_963924005.1 Protomyctophum bolini | reverse complement strand
ACGTCCGTAACGGAGAAGAGGAGGAGCTCGAGGAGCCTTCTGAAGAGCTCTGCAGCAGGACGGACAGTCCAGACCTTCATACTGACGCCGAGGCCACAGAGGCCGCCGGCCAGCCCGACGCGGCGGAGAGCGCCGCAGCGACGGCCGCTCTGCCGGAGCGCGCTTCGGAGAGAGACTCGGCCGTCGGGGGCGACGCGGCTCCTCCTCGGCCCCGGACGGCCACGCCCGTCTCCTCGGCCCTCGACGACAAGGCGAGGCCGGCGCCTCCGACTCGGACCCAGACCCCGGACCACGTCGATCACAGCGACGTGAAGGTGCTGGAGCCGGACTCCCCCCAGCTGCCCGGGAGGTCCGTCCTTCCCTCGCCGCCCTCCTGGGCCGACACGCCGCCCTCCCCCAAGAAAGGCGACGAGGACGCGGAGCTGGGAATCGGCTGCGCGAGCGCCGTCACCCCCTCCTCGGCCAATCCCGAGCCCGTGGACCCGTGCGCTCAGCCGCAGCGTGCGTTCGGACGCAAGCACGCCAGGGGCAGGCGGAGACTCGCGCCCTTGGGCGCGGGAATTGGCCGACAGCCGAGCTTAGACAGGGAGGAGGAGGGGGGGGGAGGAGGAGGAGGAGGAGGAGGAGGGAGACCCCTCGCCACCGCCACAGACACCCTGCATGACCCCCAGCAAAACCGCCCTCTTCTCGGAGCAGATGGAGCTCGCTCACCAGGACTCCTCCACGCAGGCGCCGAAACCTTTAACCGAGGGCTCTCGCTCTAGAATGTGCACCCGCTCGTTCAACGCACCAGAAGTGCCCCCTAAAGTCGATCCTAATGCCAAGAGAAAACCCGGGCCCAAACCAGGTTCAAAGCCTGGCCCCAAACCTGGCCCCAAACCTGGAGCAAAACCGGGCCCGAAACCAGGCCCAAAACCAGGAGTTAAACCAGGTCCCAAACCAGGACCTAAACCTGTTTCTAAGCCTGGACCTAAACCTGGGCCAAAACCCGGGCCTAAACCGGGCAACCCTACAGTAGTAGTGAAACCTGTGTCAATTTTACCAGATCTGCCCCTAAAAGCTGAGCCCCCTGTGAGGCGCAAACCTGGACCCAAACCGGGTTCTAAAACTGGGCCGAAACCTGGACCCAAACCGGGTCCAAAGCCAGGCCTGAAGCCTGGCCCAAAACCAGGGCCTAAGCCGGGCCCTAAGCCTGCTGATGATCCACCTCCTGTTGACATTGTGCCCCCCAGGGCCCCCGTGGGTCGCCCCAAAGGCTCCGTCTCTAAAGCAAAGCTCATACAACAAGAAGGAACCATTCAGCCTCCAGAGGCATCGGGGAGAGGACCGAAGAGCTTAAATACTGTGCCACAAGTAAACCAGGAAGTAAAACAAGTTAACCAGGAAGCAAAACAAGTTAACCAGGAAGCAAAACAAGTAAAGCAGGAAGTAAAACAAGTGAACCAAGAAGCAAAACAAGTAAAACAGGAAGTAAAACAAGTGAACCAGGAAGTAAAACAAGTGAACCAGGAAGTAAAACAAGTGATCCAGGAAGCAAAACTGCTGAACCAGGAAGCAAAACAAGTGAACCAGGAAGTAAAACAAGTGAACCAGGAATCAAAACAAGTGAACCAGGAAGCAAAACAAGTGAACCAGGAAGCAAAACAAGTGAACCAGGAAACAAAACAAGTGAAACAGGAAGCAAAACAAGTAATCCACAAAGTTAAACAGGAAAGCTATGAAATAAAAGCGACGGGAAGTGATGGAAAGAACATGATCCTCAGATCCAGAAAGAGCTCACTTTCAAAAGAGAAAGAGAAGGGCAAAAAGAAAGAAAAGGACACAGAGGAGAAGGTTCCAGCACAAACTCTGACTGGGACAAAACCCGCTGAGGTTCCTCTGAAAGCAGAAGCTTCTCCGAGGACACACGAGGATCCAAGTGTCAATGTTAAAACAGACAAGAACACGGACACAAGTGTCATTCCTGAAACGGACAAGAACAAAGATGCAAAAGCGCCACTCGTTCCACCTTCACTGACGACTCAAGCTGAAGAGAAGACGGTGCTTCTTCCGATAAAACGAAAACTTAGCCTGGAGCCGTCTCCCGTGCCCGTGAAGAAAAAGAGAGGCCCGAAGCCCAAACCAAAGCCGCTGCCACCGGACGCCACCCCGGTGGAACAACAGGCTCCACCTAAACCCAAGGAGAAGGGCGTCCGCGGCCCCAGAAGGAAGCGAGGGCTGCCCAAGAAAGCCTCCTCCGCGAGCGCTTCCACGACGACCAAAGACGCACCGCCCGCCGCGGTGGCTGACGGTGACATCACAAGCGAGGCGCCCGCCATGCTCCCTCAGTGCCCGACGAAAACAAAGGTGCTCCCGCCACGCAAGGGCAGGGGGCAGAAATACGAGGCCATGGTGCAGAAAACATCTCCCGGCTCAAAGAAACATCTCCCGTCGACTCCGCAGTCGGACGGTGGCGCTCTAATGGACGACGCGGCCAGCAAGCTTCCGTCTCAACACGTCCCGAAGGACGGCGAGACGTCTGCGACGGTTAGCGACACCGACGGCGCGCCGAAGGGGGAGGCCAAACGGGTCGAGTCTAAAAAGGAGGGAGCGAGACAAGAGGGCGGGGACGCCGCGAGAAAGGAGGAGGCGCGGAACCCGGAAAGGGTGAGGCAGGAGGCGCGAGAGGAGGAGGCGGCAAGGCCGGAGGAAACCAGGCTGGGAAACGCCAAACCGGAAGGAGTGAGACGGGAAAAGACGACAGGAAGCAAACAGACTAAAGGGGAGTCGGCAGGTGTCGAGGTTTGGAACTCGACGGGGGCCCAGAAGGAGGCGGTGTCTGCGGCAGGCGCCCGCGGAGAGTTAACACAGCCGGCGGCCCCAGCAGGGGCTCCACCGGACTCGGCCGCAGGCGGCGGCGGCACAAAGTCCACCAGGACCAAGAGGAAGCGATGGGCCATGGTGGAGAGCACGGACGCCTCGGAGGTCGCCCTGGAGGCCCAGAGCCTGATCGTCACGACGCCGCGGCTCGCCAAGCAGAGGGCCATCAAGAACAACCACGAGATGCACCTGAAGACGAGGAGGAAGCGACGGAAAGGTCAGCCGGCGGCGGCCCTCGTGGCAGAGGGAGCGGACGCGCCCGAGACGACATCGCCCGAAACGCCGGAACAGACACAACAACAACAACAACAACAACCACAGCGACAAGAGCGGGAGGAGGTAGCGGCGACGACGGAAGAAATCAAGACGCCGTCCGCCGAGTCGTCTTCGCCTCGTCCCCTCAGCCACGCCGAGACGACGACGACGGAACCCCCCGCCCAGGCCGCCGGCACGGAGCTCCCCCAGAAGCCCCGGAGAGGCCGGAAACCCTCGGCCAACCCCGCCAAGAGGAAACGAGGGAGGGCTCCGGCGGCGGGGGAGCAGATCCCCGGCAAGCCCGTCAAGGTGTACAAGAAGCCCGGGCCGAAGCCCGGCATGAAGGACGCCCTGGAGGTCATCGAGGCCGTGGTGAGGGCGGCCGGCTGCGAGCAGAGGGAGAAGGAGGAGAGGGAGCGAGAGGAGCGGGAGAAGAGGGGCGGAGCGGAAACGAGCCAGGAAAAGGAGGAGGAGGAGGAGGGGGACGTCGCGGGCCCCGTGGTCACGGCGCCGGAGAGGAAGAAGGAGGCGGTCGCCATGAAACGGATCCGCCGCCGGCCCCTCCCCAAGGACGCCAGGCTGTCCTTCCGCCCCTACGTGCGGGTCACCGACGCCCGCGACTTCCCCTCGTGGTGCGCCGTGGTCAACGGGCCCGAGGAGGCCCTGGTCCTTCAGAAGCGGCGGAAGAGGAGGCTCCTGAAGATGAAGAACCCCGTCACGGTGGCCAGGATAGTGCCGCGCGCCGCCGCCATGCGCCAGGGACCCGCGGTGGACGTCCACCGCGGGGACGACCGCGCGGACGGCGACCGCGGACAGCGGCGTCGTCTCGAGTGTTGCCTGTGCGGGCGGCCGGCCAACTACAGGGACCTGGGCGACCTGTGCGGGCCCTACTACACGGAGGACAGCATGCCGCGGAAGATCCTGTCCAGACGGTACACGGAACAGCGCTTCAGGGCAGAGGGCAGCCCGGCGGCCGACGGCGGCAGCAGCGGCCGTCAGGAGGGCGGCGACGGCGCCACAGGGGAGCCGGCCGGCTCCTCCTCCAAGGCCGAGGGAGAGGGAGAAGGCGGCGGCGGGGAGAAGGAAGGCAGTACGGACGCCTCCGCTGTAGCGGGCAGCAGTGGCGGCGGTACCAGCGGTAGCGGCGGACACCATCACTGGCACCGACACAGACGGGCGGATCGAGCGGAGAGGAGAGGAGGTCAGTGGTGTAATGCAGTGCTTCCCAAACCTTTTTCCATGTCAAGTGACCCCCAAAAGTGACACTAATTATATCCCCGCGGACCCCCCATTTGAAAAGATATACCATGCAGGGACCTCCCATAAGAGAAGATTTTTACGGCTCTATAGCGGTGATTCTCAACCCGGTTAATTTCAAGGACCCCCCCCCAGTTTGACATGCATATTAGTCTACCGACCCGTCAAACCAGGAAGTTATGCAGGAACGCCTACTGAGTGGCAAAAAACTACTTTCCTGGCCTTGACAGCCCATACATACATAAAAAGTCCTATCTGATTGCATTAAACAACATTAAACAATGTTAAACTCACTTTGCCTGTTGCTTTGCCACTCGATGTGCCATTCACTTTAAGCATGCGCATACCCTCTATTACCATATCCCAAAAAATGGGGGTCATATTTTAATTTGGGACTATTTATTTCCCCACAAATGAGTCTTGAAAATTTGGGGGGTCGTCTTATAATCAGAGTGGTCTTATATTCGGAAAACAATACGGTAGGCTATTTGACAACGTTAGTGATTATTACTACAAAACTACATTAACCTCTTCAGCCCTATACAGCCTACATTTTGACAATTTTTTAAAGATATTTTTACACATTTGAAAACTTGAAACGTGTCTTTCCGCATCTACTTTTGTACATTTTACCCAAGTGAGTATTTCCGTATTGCAGTAATTTATACTTTCACTGAAGTAAATAAATGGGACTACCTTTTTCTTTTTTTCTCCACTGGCGAAGGTGGTGGTGGTGGAGGAGGAGGCCCGCGCAGGATAACGCTCCGAGAGAGGTTCAGACGGATGCGTGAGCTCCAGGCCACGAGGGATAACGCCACCGCTACGGCTATCTCTTTAGCACACACAGGCAGCGCTACGGGGGCTAACACCACTGCTACGGCGGGTAACGCCAGCGCTACGTGGGCTAACACCACTGCTACGGCGGGTAACGCCAGCGCTACGGGGGCTAACACCACTGCTACGGGGGGAAACACCACCGCTACGGCGGATAACACCACTGCTACGGCGGGTAACGGCAGCGCTATGGGGGCTAACACCACTGCTACGGCGGGTAACGGCAGCGCTACGGGGGCTAACACCACTGCTACGGCGGGTAACGGCAGCGCTACGGGGGCTAACACCACTGCTACGGCGGGTAACGCCAGCGCTACGGGGGCTAACACCAGTGCTACGGCGGGTAACGCCAGCGATACGGGGGCTAACACCACTGCTACGGCGGATAAAAACACTGCTACGGCGGGTAACGCCAGCGCTACAGGGGCTAACACCACTGCTACGGCGGATAACGGCAGCGCTACGGCGGGTAACACCACTGCTACGGCGGGTAACGGCACCACTACGGGAGGAAACACCACCACCGCTACGGGGGATAACACCACTACGACGGCAGGCGATGCCACCGTTACGGCAGGCGATGCCACCGCCACGGCAGGCGATGCCACCGCCATGGAGAGCGATGCAAGCTCCACGGAGGGCTCCGGTGACCAGTCGGGAGGCGGCGGTGACCACAAGGTTATAATAGTTTTTTTTTTTTTTTTCATTATAGTTTTAGTTTTAGTTTTAGTTTGGACTTTATTTAAAATTTTCTAATTCAGTTAGTTTTAGTTGGTTTTTAGAGCGGGTTTGGTATATTTTTTGTTTGTTTGTGAAAACGCTTAATTTGTTGTCTTATTTTAGTCTTTTTTCTGCCCTCTCTGCACCTGACGAAGAAGTCAGGTGCAGGATTGAAAAGGGCCAAAGTAAGTATTGTGTAATAAAAACTTAAAAATGAATATTCAGTTACTGATTAAGCTTATATAAACCAGTAAGACACCTGAGAAAAGATTCTACAAATGCCTTCTAAATCCTGACAGTTTTCCGAAAAACCCATGTTTCTATATCAGTGGTTCTCAAACTGACTAAAACTAGTTTTAGTTACTTTTAGTTCGTTTTGTAAACGCACAATACAGTTTCAGTTCGCAATCGTTTTTCTCTTCCTTTTCTAGTTTTTATTTAGTTTCAGTTAACGAAAATAGTTTTTAGTTAACTGTAATAACCTTGGGTGACCAGCAGGGAGGCGGTGACAAGCAGGAAGGAGTCGACCAGCGGGGAGGAGGCGGAGGCTTGTTCCAGAGGCTGCGGGGCGAGGCCGAGGCCAACGAGCACTGGGCTCACGAGAACTGTGCCATCTGGACTAAGGGAGTGGTGATGGTGTCTGGGAGGCTGTACGGCCTGAAGGAGGCCGCCGTCAGCTCCACACAAACGGTATAACCATACACTGTAGCTCAGTGCTTTTCAACCCTTTTCCATAGAAAGGCCCATTTTTGTATTCGGAATTTGAGCCACGGAGCCACCGCTTGATGAGATTTAGCCGCATGCACACACACCCAAAACTAAAGAATATAATCTTGTTATCGTTGGATAAGGTTTTGTCCACAATTCCATGCTGTATTGACGTTGGTACCATTAGGAGAGACTATAGACCTGTACGTGCCCGTCGCAGTCGGCCACCGGGCTACTTGGGAACGATGCAACTTGGGAACCTAATGATATACGTTGTCATCATAGCACCCGTTTCAACTGTCCCACATGGAGATCTCTGTATGTGCCTACATGTGTGTGAAGACTGCAAACTGAAAAGTGTACTTGGCAATCAATTCGGCCCACTGGCAGAGCCTGATTGGTTGAGCCTCAACTGGCTGAGGCAGAGGCTGGAAATGGCACAGGTGAAAGGAGTTGTCCTCATTAGGCCCACTGGCAGAAGCGCCTGACCAGAGCCCTTATAGTATGGATAACAGACAAGCGTTGATCAAAATAACAATTATTCTACATGCTCTTATTGTGTAGACTTAAGCAATGCACTGATATAGCTTACATGACATCACTGTGGGGCGCAGACCTCGCAATGTGCAAAACTGTTACTTTATAGAATTCAAATTCAAGCTGATTTTCAAGCTTACAAAAAAAAACCTCACAAAAAGTTAAAATATGGCGACAAGAGGTTTCTGCCCGACGACAGCAACAATACACGGTAATGAGAGGTGGATACAATGACCATGCAATGAATAGACCATAATATGAGATATACAGTATATGCCCAAAATAGCAAATGAGGCATTGTTAACCATCTGTCTCTCTCTTCTCTCCTTCTCTCTCTCTCCCCCTGCCTGCCTGCCTGCCTGCCTGCCTGCCTGCCTGCCTGCCTGCCTGCCTGCCTGCCTGCCTGTCTGTCCGTCTGACCCTTGCAGGACTGCTACAAGTGCCAGATTGCGGGGGCGTCCCTTCTCTGCTGCTGGAGAGGCTGCCATCGTAAATACCACTACGTGTGTGCTAAAGAAATAGGTAAGACCCTCCCAAATACCACTATGTGTGTGTGCTAAAGAGATAGGCAAGACCCTCCCCCAAATACCACTATGTGTGTGTGCTAAAGAGATAGGTAAGACCCTCCCCCAAATACCACTATGTGTCTGCTAAAGAGATAGGTAAGACCCTCCCCCAAATACCACTATGTGTGTGCTAAAGAGATAGGTAAGACCCTCCCCCAAATACCACTATGTGTGTGCTAAAGAGATAGGTAAGACCCTCCCCCAAATACCACTATGTGTGTGCTAAAGAGATAGGTAAGACCCTCCCCCAAATACCGCTACGTGTGTGCTAAAGAGATAGGCACGACCCTCCCCCAAATACCACTACGTGTGTGTGCTAAAGAGATAGGCAAGACCCTCCCCCAAATACTACTATGTGTGTGTGTGCTAAAGAGATAGGCAAGACCCTCCCCCAAATACCACTACATGTGTGCTAAAGAGATAGGTAAGACCCTCCCCCAAATACCACTACGTGTGTGCTAAAGAGATAGGTAAGACCCTCCCCCAAATACCACTATGTGTGTGTGCTAAAGAGATAGGTAAGACCCTCCCCCAAATACCACTACGTGTGTGCTAAAGAGATAGGTAAGACCCTCCCCCAAATACCACTATGTGTGTTTGCTAAAGAGATAGGCAAGACCCTCCCCCAAATACCACTACGTGTGTGCTAAAGAGATAGGTAAGACCCTCCCCCAAATACCACTATGTGTGTGCTAAAGAGATAGGTAAGAGAGAGCACAGAGAGAGAAATGGGGGGACAGACGGACAGAGAGGGAAGCAAAGAAAAGCATGGGGCCAGAGAGGAGTAGATGAATGGGTGGCGGGAGTGGGGAGTGGGGGGAGTGGGGCTGATAGGTAGGGAGTGTAAAATTGAAGGTGGATTGAGAGAGAGAGAGAGAGAGAGAGAGAGAGAGAGAGAGAGAGAGGGGCAGTCAAATGAGCCGGGCAGAGCGAATGGAAGAAATGAAAAGGGTGGAGAGTAGAGGGGGGGGGGGGGGGGGGTCTGGTTCGGACGGGGCTTAAATAAGGAAAGGGAAATGCATCAAGACAGAATATTGTAGAGTGATAGAAGATAGACAGAGAGCGAGAGAGAGAGAGAGCGAGAGCGTGCAGAGAGCTGAATAAATGCGATGATGAGCGAGAGATAGGGGGGAGTGTGTGTGTGTGTGTGTGTGTGTGTGTGTGTGTGTGTGTGTGTGTGTGTGTGTGTGTGCGCGCGCCATTGCTTCCATGCAGATTTCTTATTAATGCTCTGCATTTCTTTAGCGCTGTTTAACCAAAGTGCTTTTACAAAGTGCACTACACGCACGCACGCAGCGAGGGAGCGACTGAGTGAGTGAGTGAGTGAGCGAGGGAGTGAGCGATAGATTTTGGGTATTGGAATTCAGCCAAGAAATGTCCACTAGGAATCTTGTTAGCATTTTATAGCAATACTCTATACTGGCGGAAACAAGCTTTCGCCTGCAATTAAGCACCTGCTGGCACTATCTGACAAGATAGGATGCGCACAATCATATAGATTCTAGTTGATGATGCACAGTAATGGGGACATTAGTTAGTTTACCAAGCAGGCACATCGCTCACCAAGCTGGTTGTGTGCGTGCGTGCGTGCGTGTGTGTGTGTGTGTGTGTGTGTGTGTGTGTTTTCAAACCTTGTGTTCATGTTCCTCCGGTTGTTGTCAGGCGTAGAACGTATAGGGATGACCTAATATGGACATTCTTGGCTTGGCTCTCTTCTTCTACAGCTCTGCTATAGAGCGTCGCAGTCCCGCCCCCCTACCAGGGTCCAGGAAATGATTCCCCGTTAATTCTCCTCATAGACATTTACAAAAGTATTTATTTAAAGACCTTTTAAGCCTCGTACAAAGGGGGGGCCGAACAAATAATTAGAAAGAAGAAAAAACAGGCAGGTGACAACACCTTTTTTGTTGTTTTTCTTCTTTGTAATTATTTGTTTGGTCCAAATATTGTGTTTGTTGTCATGATTTGTCACGACTCGAGTTGGCTTTGTCCGCGGCGTGACCGTCTTTAAATAAATACTTTCTGAAATGTCTATCAAATGTCTATCTAATCATTTCCTGGGCCTGGCGTCCTCATGAAAGGGGGCGGGACTGCGACGCTCATAGGCTGTACCTTCTATCTGCTCTCTCATTGGTCTCCATGTCTCTGTGTTCCTTCTTCCTATAGGCTGTACGTTCCATGACGATGACTTCTCCGTCAAATGCCCCAAACATGAGGTGAGACCACGCACACGCACACGCGCACACAAGCAAGCACGCACACAGTAGTGACAAACAAAAAAAAGTTCATGCACGGACAAATTTGAAGCATTAAGCCCAATTCGTCGTACGTATGTACGTGTTCACTTCATATTGTTGTATTGTTGTGGTCTTTTTGATGGTTTGTGGAGGCCTTATTTTGGCCTGACTCACACCTTTGCAACATGCATACAACATTTGTCTTGTCCGTGTTTAATGGCCGCCGGCCCCCCAATGCATTTCCAATGGAAGTCACATGGTTTGACCAAACATGTTTATTTGATGCGGGGGAGGGGGGCACAACACAGCCATCAAACAGAAATGTTTCGTCAAACCATGTGACTTCCATTTGAAATGCATTGGGGCAGCCATTAAACACAGACAAGACACAAGACAAATGTTGTATTGGGCACTGGCAGGAACTTATCATTATAGGCCAATCAATCAATCAAGCAATCAATCAACCAACAGCCTTGTCACAACACGGTTCCAGGTGAATGTGAGGTGAAACTGCAGTTTATGGAGGCTTTCACACATTTGAGCTCTTCAGTTGTGCAGGGATCTGCAGCTGAAAAGCACAGCATTGAAAAGCACAGCATGCCGTGGACGCCATGGAGAGAATGCTATAGAGGGGCTGAGATTTCTAAAAAAGGTCACTTTTGACTGGAATTTAGTTTGAATTTTTTTTAGCCCGTTACTGGAGACGCGGCGCATATACAGTACTGCATTGATTCATACAAAGAGTTCCATTATTTTGCATTTAAGTTCAGGAGAGTTAGGGGGAAAAAGGCAATTCTCCTGAACGTCGCCTTCAACGGGAACGGGAGACATTTGCATTTCTTTCACCATCACAGCAAAATGCTGCATTCATTCATTCATGGTCTAGAGAGAGAGAGAGAGAGAGAGAGAGAGAGAGAGAGAGAGAGAGAGAGAGAGAGAGAGAGAGAGAGAGAGAAAGAGAGAGAGAGGACACTTCATACAGAGAGATGAAAGGACAGGAACGCCAGCCCTCTTTGATGTCCATGTGAGCACACGTACAGTGCGCCTCTGAACTGTACCGCCCGTTGCGCTGCTGTGTCCATATGAATATGAATGGACATGTTCTGTCCCTCCCAAATGAAATACAATTAAAGGGACAATTCAACCCCTGGAGGAAACTGAGGTCACTCAATGTCAATAGTATTAGTACAAGTAAGACGCGCAAACGCGGCTCGTACATTGCAATAACAACAATTCGAATGAATTAGGTCATTTTTTCTTTCTTTTTTTTCTTTTCTTTTAGATTGTAGAACTGTTCCCAGTGTTGCCAAGTCTAGTCATTATAAGCTACTTTGGACTTGTTTATCTCTAAAGTTTCTTTAAAATATCGGTGGTCCTTGACATGGAAATGTTTGTGAACCACTGCTCTAAAACAACATTGGACAATGATGTTTGACAGTCAGCACTATAGCTTATTTTAGACTTATTTCCGACTTTTATCGAATTTTCTGACTTGATCTGATGGCCTGTTTAACATTTTCATAGACCTGGTTGCTTGTTTCTCTCGCACAGTCACGAAATGTGGCAACCCTGGTCAAAGCGGTTTGTTGTGGTTCCGTGGCACAGGAGGCAACCAGGCTGCTGCCATCATGGATAACAGTGTTTAGTAGGGGTGTCAGTAAACATCATGTCTTCAGTCATTTTCAAGTTACATGTAGTCAGTACTATAGTCACTTCAGATCAGCACAGCTGTATTGTATTAGTATAGTATTGAATCGAGAATCATTTTGAATAGAGAATAGTTTTGAATCTGGAAGAAAAATGCTTTAGAATTTTTTTTGAATCGAATCGTGAGCCCAATAATCGGAATCGAATCGAATCACATTATATTAAGCGCAATATGCCTCTTAGTTCGACTAGTGAGTAGAACTTTAACGTGTTGCTGTTTACCGTCCCTCACACACACGCGCACACGCACACACACCACACACACACACACACACACACACACACACACACACACACACACACACACACACACACACACACACACACAAACATGCACACCCTGGCGCTGGAAACCCTATTGGTCCACCAACCTATGAGCCCGCCTCCCCTCCTCCTTCCTGCCCAATAGAACGCAACGGCAAGCTCACAACGTGTCAATGTATATTGGCTATAGTTGAACTATTCAATTTTTTTTTTTCAAAATAGTAAAAAAAAAAAAGGCAAAGAAGTTCAGGGATAAGAGGTTTAGCGGTGACGAAAATGGAGCCCTTTAGAGTACTGAGTCGTTGTCTTCGCCTCGCATCATCCTCCTCTCCTCGTCATGCAGGGGAAACAAACACACACACACACACACACACACACACACACACACACACACACACACACACACACACACACAGAGATAAATAAATAAGCGTGCTCTCGCCCCAATGATTTACTGTTGATTCTTTCCAATGCAGGAAACGATTGTCAGCTCCTGTGAAGCATTGAGGGAGAGAGAGAGAGGGAGAGAGAGGGAGAGGGAGAGAGAGAGAGAGAGAGAGACAGCTAGAGAGAGGGAGAGAGAGAGAGAGAGAGACAGCTAGAGAGAGGGAGAGAGAGAGAGAGAGAGAGAGGGAGAGAGAGAGACAGCTAGAGAGAGGGAGAGAGAGAGAGAGAGAGAGAGAGAGAGAGAGAGAGAGGGAGAGGGAGAGAGAGAGACAGCTAGAGAGAGGGAGAGAGAGAGAGAGAGAGAGAGAGAGAGAGAGACAGCTAGAGAGAGGGAGAGAGGTTCAGGCAGGTGCTTCAGTGTTCAGTGGACAGTGATGTATCGTCACATCGACGGAGGCCAATATAAAATCCATGAGCTCTAGATCGCGTCTTGGGAGGATTGACTGATCAGCGTCTCGTGGTCCCCCCCCCATCACCCCCCCCCCACCCCGATCGATAACATATAAACCCGCTGACCTTGGCACAGACGAAAAAGGGCGGTGTGTGTGTGTGTGTGAGAGAACTGATCAGGAGCTGATCGTAGGTTTTTAACGGCTCCGCGGGGGGGCCTTCAGGGGGAGAGAGAGTGTGTGTGTGTGTGTGGGGGGGGGGGGCCCTTGGGGGGTCCTTGTTTTTGACAACCACGCTTGCCGCTTACAGTCTGGCGCTCTCCAAGGACCTCCCACCGTCTCACTAGGTCACCGTCTCGTTTGGATGTTGGCCGTCCAGCCACCCCCCCCCCCCCCAGGCAGTTATTATAGCCTCACGCCAGTCGCCATCTGCTGGAGGGTTGTTGACACTGCACAGTGCAGAGAGAGGAAGGTCAAAGAGGGGGAGGGGGAGGTGCAAGGAGAGGAGAGGAGAGGAGAGGAGAGGAGAGGAGAGGAGAGGAGAGGAGAGGAGAGGAGAGGAGAGGAGAGGAGAGGAGAGGAGAGGCTGACATTCAACAGAGAGCAGCAGTGCATTGAGGCAGCATGTTGCCTCCACCCCCCCCCCCCCCCCCCTCTCTCTCTCTCTCTCTCTCTCTCTCTCTCCTCTGCAGACTGACAAGGATATAACGTTGGCTGCTGATCAAACCACTCCCCCCTCCTCTCTTTCTCTCTCTCTCTCCCTTTTGCTGTCGCTCTCTCATTCCCGCCTGCTCCCCTGCTGTGCCATCTCTCTCTAGCTCTCTCTCTCTCTCTCTCTGTCTCTCTCTCTCTCTCTCTCCCTCGCCCTGTCTTGCTCGCTTTCTTCACCTCATCTTCCTTTGTGTCCCTCCTTTTCCAAAGCATCCCTCCCTCCCCACTCCCCCCTCCCTCCCAGGTCTAGTACAGGAAACGGGAGGGAGAGAGAAGGAGAAACAAGATGGAGAGACATAGAGAGAGAGAGAGAGAGAGAGAGAGGTTGAGAGCACACTGAGGCAGAACTGTCATCAACTGAGGGATCTGAGCTGTGTGTGTGTGTGTGTGTGTGTGTGTGTGTGTGTGTGTGTGTGTGTGTGTGTGTGTGTGTGTGTGTGTGTGTGTGTGTGTGTGTGTGTGTGTGTGTGTGTGTGCGTGCGTGCGTGCGTGCGTGCGTGCGTGCGTGCGTGCGTGCGTGCGTGCGTGCGTGCGTGCGTGCGTGCGTGCGTGCGTGCGAGCGATACCAATTTATCTGGCTGAGCTGTACCTAATCAAAGGGACGAGAGCACGCTCGCGCACACAGCTGTGTGTACAGAGAGAGAGAGAGAGAGAGAGAGAGAGAGAAATGTGAACAAATAAACACGCTGGGGCTGATGGGAACAAAAGGGGCGGTTACATCAGAGAGAGAGAGAGAGAGAGAGAGGCAGAGAGAGAGTAGATTAAGACGAGGAGAGAGAGAGTAATGAGAGCAGAAGAGAAAGGAGCGAGAGACGAGGGGAGAGGGAGGGCAACTTCAAAGAGAGAGAGAGACAGAGAGAGAGAGCGGCTGTGGCTCAGGGAGTGGCTGGATGTTAACCGTCCGTAAGGTTGCCAGTTCGAACCCTGTGCGCTCCCCCAGAGTTAGTGTCCAAGTGTCCTTGAGCAAGATTCTGAACGCCTAATTGCTCCCAAGTATGTGCTGGTTGGTGCCTTGCATGGTTTCCTCCGCCGTGTGTGTGTGTGTGTGTGTGTGTGTGTGTGTGTGTGTGTGTGTGTGTGTGTGTGTGTGTGTGTGTGTGTGTGTGTGTGTGTGTGTGTGTGTGTGTGTGTGTGTGTGTGAGAATGGGTGAATGGGTGAATGTAATGCGCCTTGGATAAAGGCGCTATATAAATACACCATTTACCATTTAGAGACAGACAGACAGACAGACAGACAGGAGGAGTGAGGATGATGCTTAGAGTATATATTAATTCAGACGTCACCGGATTTCTCCTCCCATCCACTTGTTGCTCAAAAGCGCATGAAGGCGATTTCACTCCGCCTTCCGGGTATAGGAACAGAGTGCATTCTGGCATGGATTGGACCCAAACACCTGAACGCGCTGTGCCGTTGACTGTACCGTTCACGCATGAAACAGCGTTCACGTGTCATCGTGAACGTGCGCGATGATAGTCAACGGACCAGCTCTGGCCCAGCGCTGCAATACC
>NC_137872.1:39535825-39583325 GCF_963924005.1 Protomyctophum bolini | reverse complement strand
CCGCGCCAACGCGAGTGCGTTGACGCGTGCGTGCCGTGGTACACGCCAAGGACAGCGTCTCTCTCTCTCTCTCTCTCTCTCTCTCCCGCTCCCAGATGTTTTTTCGGCGTTTCAGAAAACGAAACGACACGGCGGCCAAACCGCTGGATGGATGGATGGATGTGCTGCCCCGCCCCCTCCCCCCCCCCCCTCTGTCCAAAAAAGAGAAAGAAAAGGTAAAGGGGGGAAAAAAGGAAAAGCCAAAAAGGACAAAAAAATTGAAATTGTACGTGAAAATGTGCGTTCTGCAGGTTGTAACTATTCTCACGTGGAAGAGTTTAAAGCCACTTGAACCGTTTTTTTTTTTTTTTTTTTTTGCAGATCTACAAGCCCACAATGCGTCTGTGACGTTTAATTTGTGTCCTTGTAGATTGGCTATTTTTTGGTGAAGACATTTATTTGGTGAAGACATTTCGTTGCTGTCGGGAGAAAACCTCCTAACTCCATTTTTGAGGTTTTGGATTTTTTTTTTTTTCATAAATCAGTGCTATTGAACACCATTTACGTCTGTGTGTTGTTTCGAAAATATTGAACCAATGGAATGTAGGAAAAAAAAAAGAACGCTTTGGAAAAAACCTCTTAACTCCATTGGACTCTCAATCTGTCTGCTAAAGCGACTAACTCCACCACCTCTCTCCCTCTCAAACTGTCTGCTAAAGCAACTACCTCCACCTCTCCCCCTCTCATGGAAGCAATTGACAATTATATAAGTCACAACACCAACTTGGTGAGGCAGTATTGCTTTTCATGTTATTGCTGTTTTCAAAATACAAGGTTTTCTGAGTTTCCTGGAAAATGAACATTTTGGAGTTAGGTGGTTTCTTCCCTGACAGCAGAGATTTGCAACCTAACCCATTTAGACCTGAGCTCGATTCCACAAAAGTCTTCAAAATCCTGACAGTTTTCTGAAAAACCTATATTTCTATGTCAGTGGTTTTCAAAGTATTTCATGCCAAGGACCCCCAAAAATGATATATATATGGGGGCCGCCGACCCCCATCTCAAAATATGTTGTTCCAGGGACCCCCTCCCAGAAGCAAAGATTTGCACCACATTTTCACAAAATTTCAAAAATAGCAGATCTACAAGCTCGTAGCGCGGCACTCGGTGCCGCGCTATGAGCTTGTAGATCTGCTATTTTTCAATAGCTAAAGTGTAACATAATGCTTAAAACACCAAAGGCCAGAATGGGTTAAGTCCAGTTCTTTGAGACTACCAGGGGAGGGGTTTAACCCACTTAGACCTGAGTCCCGTTCTAAAAGTCTAACCTAAGGTTTTATGAAAACCTTCCCATTAGTATTAAAACAAATACATAACAAATGATGTTGCTATATGTGTAACCTAGACGTGGTGTAACATAGTATAGGTCACACCAGGTCTAATGCTGCGTTCGCACGATGCAAAGCCACAGTCTACCTTCCATTGTCAATGGAAGCCCGGCGACGTTGAAGATGCAAAGATGTAGAAGAGAGTAGACGCTGAAAAAGGCTATACAACAGCTACAAGTATACACTGCATCTTTGTATCTTTTTGCATCTGCCCCGTGTGAGCGCAGCATACATGCGTTTGTTCAGCGGTTTTAAAGGAGGGCATATCGAGGAGGGGGAGAAAGGACGCAGTATTTTGATATAACGCTCTTACCTTACGTGGGAAGATGTGTTTTGATGTGAAGTAAAAAAGAACAGCTGTGTAGCCTCCACTACAGTACGACACCATCGCATCATCGGTATAGCCCGTTAATGTCGGCCTTTATAAGAGCACCGAAGTCTGACGTCAATCCACGGGTTCATGTACTTTTTATTTGCATTGTAATCCCCATAGGGGGGATTTTTTTAGATCGCCTCATATAAGAACTGTGTTTGAAAAATAAACATGTCATCCCGGGCCGCTTCACTCATATGGATGTGAAGAATCGACTGACTGAGAGAAAACGCTATTGTCACTGCTACGTGAATTAGTCACATTTTCGCTAGAAACGGGCTGTTATCATATACTGTGTGACTGACTGACGCAAAACGATACAAGAGGCACCTCCTTGACAATAACGCTGAGACATGCTTGTTTATTTTTGGACCACAATGTTTATAATGAAACGATTTTAAGATGAGCCCCATGTTATTCTCCATAGAGAAATTATACTTCCGTGAACCGGGGGGGGATGAGCGAGTGACGTCAGGACTTTGTTGTGTTCTTTTGGATATATAAAAGAGAAAAAGAAAAAAAAAACTGAAGAAAGGGGAATCAAAAAAGGAGAAGAAAAAAAAAGAAAGAAAAAAAAGTTAAGAAAGTGAGACTGTTGATGATGAATGCCATTTCTGTTCTTCGGACTCCATGACAGTATGTACAGCAACACAACAACAACAACCAACGTCACCATGGCAACGGTCACAGTTCAGCCACGTGATAGGTGCAGCTGTGAGTGTGTGGTGTGTGTGTGGTGTGTGTGTGTGTGTGTGTGTGTGTGTGTGTGTGTGTGTGTGTGTGTGTGTGTGTGTGTGTGTGTGTGTGTGTGTGTGTGTGTGTGTGTGTGTGTGTGTGTGTGTGTGTGTGTGTGTGTGTGTGTGTGTGTGTGTGCGTGCGTGCGTGGGGGGACAGGTGCGATTTGTTTATTGGTCGATCAATTTTTTAAATGTCCAGGGAAAAAAGACAGGAATCTAAACTGTAAAAAAGGAAGAAAAATAAAAAGAACAACCCCCTCTGTGTGTGTGAGGAGGGGCTTGTCGGGCAGGCAGAAACCTTTTTTTATTTGGGTAAATTATAGCCCTATATACTCGATCATACGACAGCGTCCCACGAAAGCATGAACCGTAGCAGATCTACAAGCTCAAAGCGCCGTGCCAAGCGACACGCTTAGAGCTTGCAGATCTGCTACTTTTGCTGTTTTTGAATTTGAATCCTGAAAGCAGTGACGATATAGGGTTTAACAGGTCACACACACACGCACGCACACACACACGCACACACACACCTGTTCGTCTGTGAATCTCCAATGTAGCCTCTCTCACTCTGTCCTGCATTCTAACGTCGCTCCACCGTGGGGCGCCAGACAGTCACAAGTGACATTAAAAAGGAGACAATGTTTTAAGTATTATTAGAGCATTAAAAAAAATATGTGCAAAAAAAGAAGAAGAAAAAAAGAAAAGAAATGGTCACACCAAACTTTCTCTATTACAGAAAGCTCATTATTTAATGGTGTATATAAGTATTTGACGCTGTTTAAATGTAAGATGTGATGTACTAATATAATTGTGTATAGTATTTCCTAGAGATGTTTATTTTCTATAAAATGGAATATGTTATTGATTATAAAAAAATAAATAAAAAAAACCTTATTAAAAGAATCCATGGATGAAACAACAACAACAAAAAAAAAAAAACCATGACCTTTTTTTTTCGTTTTGTTTTGGGAATGTCCTTTCTCGTCCTCAGTTTGGAGCATGCACGTTTTATTGATTTTCATGTCTTTAATGGTTTTGGAATCGGCTGACAACAGCGTCACTTTGTTCTGAGATTGTTCTTTTTGTAACGCCAATGTTAAATATACCAATAAATATACCAGCACCTTTCAATGCTGCTAAGACCAAACGTCTGCTTGCTTTTGTCTATGAAAAACGTTACAAAGTGTGAATGGAATGGAATGGAATAGGTGAAAGTGATTTTATTTTGACGTGCCATAATCTGCCATTGACCCACATTATACATTTCTCAAATTTGAAAGCACTACATTTCTAAAGCTATGAAACATTTCAATGATTCATTTTCAGGCAAACATGTCCGCCGCAAGATTAACCTAAATATAGGTTTGAATGGGGTTTCTATATGTATACTGTATGACTATAGTCTGGAATTTTCATGAACCCAGAAATGGTGATTATAAACTGTTATAATAGAAATGTTATCTATAGGCCTAATGCAGTGATACTCAACCTCAGGCCCGCGGGCCACATCAGGCCCGCGGGACCATTATGACTGGCCCACCAATGAAAATCTAAAAAAAAGAAGAAAAAAAAATCTTGAAAATGAAATAAAAATAAATAAATCTGAATGAAGTTATCTTTAATTACATTATTATAAGAAATACTATTAGAGTTGTACTATTACTCGAACGAAAATAAAAGCTTGGGGGGGGGGGGGGGAGATGCAATGCAAATGAAAGACATATACTGTGTATCCCTATTCCCTGACATAATTTTATAGCTAAACGGACAGAATTCTATTTTATTTGAATGATGAAACCCAGCTGCCATTAATAGTTGGAAATGGAAATGGAAATTGCGGAAATTGCGGAAATTGCGGAAATGGTCGAAACGGAAATTGCGGAAATGTGGAAATGGAAATTGTGGAAATTGCGGAAATTGCGGAAATGGTGGAAATGGTGGAAATGGAAATTGCGGAAATGGAAATTGAGGAAATTGCGGAAATGGAAATTGCGGAAATTGCGGAAATGGAAATTGCGGAAATTGTGGAAATTGCGGAAATGGTAATTGCGGAAATTGCGGAAATTGCTCTTCACTAGCTATCTATTTTCAGGTAGATTGTTTTATTTTACTCAGTCAGCCATATCACTACTCATTTTTTTTCATGAAAAAGGTCATAGCTGGGTAATCTATTTTCAGGCAAATTGTGTTTATTGTATTTTATTTTACTCAGCCATAACAATTTATTTTCTGTTAACCAACTTGCTGGCTGGCAGGCAGGCAGACAGCTACTCATAGACAGGCAGACAGACAGACAGCTACTCATGGAGAATTGGACAGGCAGGCAGTCAGACAGCTACTCATAGACAGGCAGACAGACAGCTACTCATGGAGAATTGGACAGGCAGGCAGACAGCTACTCATGGACAATTGGACAGGCAGGAAGGCAGACAGCTACTCATAGACAGGCAGACAGACAGCTACTCATGGACAATTAGGCAGGCAGGCAGACAGCTACTCATAGACAGGCAGACAGACAGCTACTCATGGACAATTAGGCAGGCAGGCAGACAGCTACTCAGACAGGCAGACAGACAGCTACTCATGGACAATTGGACAGGCAGGCAGGCAGACAGACAGCTACTCATAGACAGGCAGGCAGACAGCTACTCATAGACAGGCAGACAGTAAGACAGCTACTTCATTGACAGACAGACAAATAACTATACTCATGGACAGACAGGCAGGCAGGCAGGCAGGCAGGCAGGCAAAGAGCTACTCATGTTATGTTATTATGTTATTAAAACAGCTACTCATGTTATGTGCAATAATTTGTGCAGTTATGGAAACAGCTCTTTGTGTTTATGCAAGAAAATGTAACACATTTAATTTATTTACATATTGTGTGCATGCACATTGTACTTTGATACATTTTGCGAAAATAAAGCAATTGAAAGAGAGAAGTTATCAAGTATCATTAATGTCGTAATTTTATCTACTGGCCCCTGGCCCCTTGCCATTTTTGTAATGTGGCCCACAGGTAAATCTATTTGAGTATCCCTGCTCTATGGCAAAACTAATTAAATACATTTCATTATGCTTTAGCATGTCAAACTAGGGGGATTTCATCATTCTGAAACGATTCCAAGCATTAGTTTTGCAAGAAAAACACTCCTTGGGCTGAAAGCGGCTATAGCCGTTTTTAGCCCTATGAGTGTTTTTTTGTGAAAACTCCCTAGTTTGACATGTCACATGCTACTTAAAGCATAATGAAATGTTGATGTGTTTGCCTTATACAGGTTGTTAATGGTATGGTCACATATTATGCTAATTACTCAAATGGCTCAACGTGCAACTTTTAGCAACCACGTTTATCTCATCGTCTAAGCCTATAGATGACATTTGAATCATAAAAGTTTATACTAACCAACATTTCTGGGTCTAACATGGGACTTCCCAGCTAACATGTCCATCTGGGCCCCACTTGGGTTTTGACATGGGCTATGGGCATGGGTTCCGAGTGGGCCGTGCACCCAGTTTTCACAAAGGGCCCACCCGTGTTAGCCCATATGGGCTTTTGCGGGTTTCTAAGTGGCTCTTAGGTGGTATCCAAATGGGCCATTTTATTTCAGAACCATGTGTGCGCCACCTGTGTTTGCCTATATGGGTTTGAACTGGGATCTGATTGGGCCTTAAGTGGGTACCAGCTGGGCGAATTATATGTGACCCATGTAGGCCACACTTGTGCCTCATTGTCTTCCGTCCTGTTTCTGTTTTCCCCTGCTGTCGATTGTTCATTCCTACAGATAGGATGCAGTGTTTCCAGTTTTCTGTAGTAGTTTCTTCAAGTGTTCAAACTTTATGACTGGATAGCACTTGATCTGTAGAGTCCTACATTACTATCTCCTACGATCAAGGGTTAGGGTTAGGGTACTGTAGCATGCTGTTTTTTCATCATTTTTGAGGATTTGAAAAAAATGACGAAAATCACTCCGACACCATGGACTATAACCCATGGTCAGGAAGTGATTTTGTCTTTTTTTCAAATCCTCGTTTTTGACCATGGATTATAGCCGAAATAGCGCAGTTGGTAGAGCATTAGACTGAAGATCTGAAGGTCCCTGGTTCAATCCCGGCTTTCAGGAGTTGAAATGAGGTACAGAAAACCCTATGACTCTTAGGCTGATCTCCCTGGGTAAAAAACATTATGAGTTTTTTTTGTTTAAGAAGTAACAAGTAACAGTCAATGTAAAAATAAATGCTGGATTTGACACTTGCAAGCCGAAATGGCTCAGTTGGGAGAGCGTTTGACTGATAGACCTGAAGGTCCCTGGTTCAATCCCGGCTTTCGCCAGTTGAAATGAGGTACAGCAAACCCTATGACTCTTAGGCTGATCTCCCTGGGTGAAAAACCTTATGAGTTTTTTTGTTTAAGAAGTAACAAGTAACAGTCAATGTAAAAAATAAATGCTGGATTTGACACTTGCAAGCCGAAATAGCTCAGTTGGGAGAGCGTTAGACTGAAGATCTAAAGGTCCAGAAGGACAACTTTAAAGCAGCCCAGAAATTCAACATGTTTGTGTGCCTCAATGGCCAAGCGGATAAGTCAAATGATATCCGTAGTATACCTAGTAGAAGTGTGCCGGTTCAAACCGGCAAAGACTCCAACTTTGCTTATACATTAGGGACAGGTAGGCCTACAAAGGTACAACCTTGCAAAGATGCAAAATGAAAAAAGAATAACTAAAGGCTCTTTGTAATACACATACAAACTTGAAAAAACATCCTTGATGTAAGAGTGAGCTAAATATTGTATAAATGTCCGTACTAGTAGGCCTACTTGTGTGCAACAAGCAAGTAGGCACTCGATAGGGTGCAGTTCTAGTTTATTTTGCCATAACACCCACATTTTACTGTGTGGAAACACCGGGGTGGAAATACCCCCCCCGGCCCCACCGGCCCCACTGTACTGCATCCCAGTAGACCCAGGGTAACAGAGTACATCGATGAGTATTGGCTTCAGTGCTTGGTTACAGCTTGGTCCCCCAGGCTGGCCTTGAACCTGCTTTGGCCATGTACCTTGTTACACAGTCGCATTGGTAGCCACGCTAGAACTCGATCACCTAGAGCACCTCCACCAATTACACTTGTTTCTTTAGGGCTTTTATGTCGAAAGTGTGCATTGTTTTTTAACCTAAAGAACCTCTATATTCTGAAAGGTGGGTTAAGTCAGACATTCTCAACTGCATCAAGTTCGAACCTGCTGAAGATTTAAAGGTCGGTCCCTGTTTCAATCCTGGATTTAGGCAGTTCAAATGAGGTACAGAAAACCCTTCGACTCTTTGGCTGATCTCACGGAGTGAAAAACTTTATGAGTTTACAGAAGAACAAAAGAAACAAAAAATAAGTGTGAATTGTCTGGAGCCAGTGGCTCAGTGTGTTAGAATGCTGCCACATGATCGGGAGATGGTGGGTTCAAAGCCCACTCAGGTACAAAAAAATAAAGGGGCCAATCCCACCCCATTCTTTACTGACACTTTGCATTCCACACTAACATCAACTAGCACAGAAAAGCTGTGTTGTAGTAACCAGCAGTTAGCTCAGTGTGATGAGTAGCTGTACTTGTGATCCACAGGTCCAGGGTTCGAATCCCACATTAGTCAAGTGGCTCTGTGACACTTTGCTATATTTCTAAAACTATGACATGAAATATATGAAATATAGTGCTTTCTGAGTAGTTTCTGAGTTATTTAGTTAGCCTCGATTCTCATCATTTTGGACCATGCTGGAAGTTTTTACTTTGAAATGTTTTGTAGTTTATAGCCGATCGTTTTCTGAATTTTTAGAAAAATTGCGGAAATTGCGGAATTTTGATTTTTTTTTTTTTTAAATTGCGGAAATTGCGGAAAAAATAATGGGTTATAGCCCATGTTTTTTGAAATTTTGAAAAAAAAAGTTAGCCTCGTTTCTCATCATTTTGGACCATGGGCTATAGCCCATATCGTACGGCATACTATAGCACGCCGTTTTTCATCATTTCGGAGGATTTGAAAAAAATGGAAAAAAAACAAAAAACGATGGGTTATAGCCCATGTTTTTTGAAAATTTGAAAAAAAAAGTTAGCCTCGTTTCTCATCATTTTGGACCATGGGCTATAGCCCATATCGTACGGCATACTATAGCACGCCATTTTTCATCATTTTGGAGGATTTGAAAAAAATGAAAAAATAAAAAAACGATGGGTTATAGCCCATGTTTTTTTGAAATTTTGAAAAAAAAAACATATCCTCGTTTCTCATCATTTTGGACCATGGGCTATAGCCCATATCGTTCTAGTCAGGGTTCTAGTCTCCTGAAGAACATTTTCACTGTCCATCTAAATTCTAAAAGGCTGGTTAAATGAGACATGGGCTATAACCCATCGTTTTTTTCATATTTTCATTATTTTCAAATCCTCAAAAACGATGAAAAGCGGCGTGCTATAGTAAGCCGTACGATATGGGCTATAGCCCATGGTCCAAAATGATGAGAAATGAGGATAACTCAAATTGTCGTAGTGGTTAAGATGTTGGCTTTCCACGTGGGAGACCAGGGTTCGATTCCCGGCTGTTACACTATCATACAAAAGAAGACCTCAACAGTGCTAAGAAAGATCTGATTAATATGATGCTGTGTTATTTAAACTTTACTAACTGAAGGCTAACGAACAAAAGATCACTTCAAAATTACCAGGAGACTTTGCCTGAGAGTGTCTGACTGATGGTGCAGTGGTCTAATCATCAGGGTTTCAGTACAGACATTCCATGTTCAAGGCCTGTTCCTCCTACAGCTCAATGCTGCAGTAATTTGAACTTTTCAAGGCTAGAATAAAAAATAAAAACTCAAAAGCACCCGGAGACATCTGCTGAATGCCCAAAGGTGCTGTGGCGTAATGGTGTGGAGCGCTTGGCCCGATGCCTCTGCTACAGTCAGTTGGCCGATTCAAGTCCCATGTCATGACATCAAGGTGCTGGAGGACCATCGGGAATTCCTCCTACAGCTCAATGCTGCATTAATTTGAACTTTTCAAGGCTAGAATAAAATAAAAAAACTCAAAAGCACCCGGAGACATCTGCTGAATGCCCAAAGGTGCCGTGGCGTAATGGTGTGGAGCGCTTGGGCCCGTTGCCTCTGCTACAGTCAGTTGGCCGGTTCAAGTCCCATGTCATGACATCAAGGTGCTGGAGGACCATCGGGAGTTCCTCCTACAGCTCAATGCTGCATTAATTTGAACTTTTCAAGGCTAGAATAAAAAATAAAAACTCAAAAGCACCCGGAGACATCTGCTGAATGCCCAAAGGTGCCGTGGCGTAATGGTGTGGAGCGCTTGGGCCCGTTGCCTCTGCTACAGTCAGTTGGCCGGTTCAAGTCCCATGTCATGACATCAAGGTGCTGGAGGACCATCGGGAGTTCCTCCTACAGCTCAATGCTGCAGTAATTTGAACTTTTCAAGGCTAGAATAAAAAATAAAAACTCAAAAGCACCCGGAGACATCTGCTGAATGCCCAAAGGTGCAGTGGCGTAATGGTGTGGAGCGCTTGGCCTGTTGCCTCTGCTACAGTCAGTTGGCCGGTTCAAGTCCCATGTCATGACATCAAGGTGCTGGAGGACCATCGGGAGACGGTGCTCTCTCCCCCTGTTTCCTGAAAAGTAGCATTTGGGGGTTATGTTTGAAAGAACCCTGTCCACCTAAAGTTTTACAGATAAGAATTAGGTCAAACTTTTAAAAAGAAATAGCAATGCATTTTGGCCCATCATCTGACAGAATAGTCTGTGACTATATGAATTTCCCAATGAAAAACTGCAAATTGCGGAAATTGAAAATTGCGGAAATTGCAAATTTGGGAAATTGGAAATTGCGGAAATTGAGGAAATTGCAAATTGCGGAAATTGCAAATTGCGGAAATTGCAAATTGCGGAAATTGCGGGATTGCGGAAATTGCAAATTTGGGAAATTGGAAATTGCGGAAATTGAGGAAATTGCAAATTGCGGAAATTGCAAATTGCGGAAATTGCAAATTGCTGGAAATTGCGGGATTGCGGAAATTGCAAATTTGGGAAATTGGAAATTGCGGAAATTGAGGAAATTGCAAATTGCGGAAATTGGAAATTGCAAATTGCGGAAATTGCAAATTTGGGAAATTGAGGTGGCCCAAAACTTGGTTGGAAAGTCCCTCTTTTATGTCTGGCTTCCAGGCCAGTTGGAAAATGGCACACTGAGAGGTGGTAAGAGTATGTTAAATTGGACATTTTCATGGTAAAAGATTAGCTGGACAGGGTTCTTTCAGATATAAGCCCCAACCGTTACATCTCAGGAAACAGGGGGAGAGAGCACCGTCTCCCGATGGTCCTCCAGCACCTTGATGTCATGACATGGGACTTGAACCGGCCAACTGACTGTAGCAGAGGCAACGGGCCAAGCGCTCCACACCATTACACCACGGCACCTTTGGGCATTCAGCAGATGTCTCCGGGTGCTTTTGAGTTTTTATTTTTTATTCTAGCCTTGAAAAGTTCAAATTACTGCAGCATTGAGCTGTAGGAGGAACTCCCGATGGTCCTCCAGCACCTTGATGTCATGACATGGGACTTGAAACGGCCAACTGACTGTAGCAGAGGCATCGGGCCAAGCGCTCCACACCATTACGCCACGGCACCTTTGGGCATTCAGCAGATGTCTCCGGGTGCTTTTGAGTTTTTATTTTTTATTCTAGCCTTGAAAAGTTCAAATTACTGCAGCATTGAGCTGTAGGAGGAACTCCCGATGGTCCTCCAGCACCTTGATGTCATGACATGGTACTTGAACCGGCCAACTGACTGTAGCAGAGGCATCGGGCCAAGCGCTCCAAACCATTACGCCACGGCACCTTTGGGCATTCAGCAGATGTCTCCGGGTGCTTTTGAGTTTCTATTTTTTATTCTAGCCTTGAAAAGTTCAAATTATTGCAGCATTGAGCTGTAGGAGGAACAGGCCTTGAACATGGAATGTCTGTACTGAAACCCTGATGATTAGACCACTGCACCATCAGTCAGACACTCTCAGGCAAAGTCTCCTGGTAATTTTGAAGTGATCTTTTGTTCGTTAGCCTTCAGTTAGTAAAGTTTAAATAACACAGCATCATATTAATCAGATCTTTCTTAGCGCTGTTGAGGTCTTCTTTTGTATGATAGTGTAACAGCCGGGAATCGAACCCTGGTCTCCCACGTGGAAAGCCAACATCTTAACCACTACTACAATTAGAGTTATCCTCGTTTCTCATCATTTTGGACCATGGGCTATAGCCCATATCGTACGGCATACTATAGCACGCCGTTTTTCATCATTTTTGAGGATTTGAAAATAATGAAAATATGAAAAAAACGATGGGTTATAGCCCATGTTTTTTGAAATTTTGAAAAAAAAAGTTATCCTCGTTTCTCATCATTTTGGACCATGGGCTATAGCCCATATCGTACGGCATACTATAGCACGCCGTTTTTCATCATTTTTGAGGATTTGAAAATAATGAAAAAAACGATGGGTTATAGCCCATGTTTTTTGAAATTTTGAAAAAAAAAGTTATCCTCGTTTCTCATCATTTTGGACCATGGGATATAGCCCTTATCGTATGGCATACTATAGCATGCCGTTTTTCATCATTTTTGAGGATTTGAAAATAATGAAAATATGAAAAAAACGATGGGTTATAGCCCATGTTTTTTGAAATTTTGAAAAAAAAAGTTATCCTAATTTCTCATCATTTTGGACCGTGGGCTATAGCCCATATCGTACGGCATACTATGGCACGCCGTTTTTCATCATTTTTGAGGATTTGAAAAAAATGAAAAATGAAAAAAAACGGTGGGTTATAGCCCATGTTTTTTGAAATTTTGAAAAAAAAGTTAGCCTCGTTTCTCATCATTTTGGACCGTGGGCTATAGCCCATATCGTACGGCATACTATGGCACGCCGTTTTTCATTATTTTTGAGGATTTGAAAAAAATGAAAAATGAAAAAAACGATGGGTTATAGCCCATGTTTTTTGAAATTTTGAAAAAAAAGTTAGCCTCGTTTCTCATCATTTTGGACCGTGGGCTATAGCCCATATCGTACGGCATACTATGGCACGCCGTTTTTCATAATTTTTGAGGATTTGAAAAAAATGAAAAATGAAAAAAACGGTGGGTTATAGCCCATGTTTTTGAAATTTTGAAAAAAAAAGTTAGCCTCGTTTCTCATCATTTTGGACCGTGGGCTATAGCCGATATCGTACGGCATACTATGGCACGCCGTTTTTCATCATTTTTGAGGATTTGAAAAAAATGAAAAATGAAAAAAACGGTGGGTTATAGCCCATGTTTTTTAAAATTAAAAAAAAAAAAGTTAGCCTCGTTTCTCATCATTTTGGACCGTCGGCTATAGCCCATATCGTACGGCATACTATGGCACGCCGTTTTTCATCATTTTTGAGGATTTGAAAAAAATGAAAAATGAAAAAAACGGTGGGTTATAGCCCATGTTTTTTGAAATTTTGAAAAGAAAAGTTAGCCTCGTTTCTCATCATTTTGGACCGTGGGCTATAGCCCATATCGTACGGCATACTATGGCACGCCGTTTTTCATCATTTTTGAGGATTTGAAAAAAATGAAAAATGAAAAAAACAGTGGGTTATAGCCCATGTTTTTTGAAATTTTGAAAAAAAAAAGTTAACCTCGTTTCTCATCATTTTGGACCGTGGGCTATAGCCCATATCGTACGGCATACAATGGCACGCCGTTTTTCATTATTTTTGAGGATTTGAAAAAAATGAAAAATGAAAAAAACGGTGGGTTATAGCCCATGTTTTTTGAAATTTTGAAAAAAAAAGTTAGCCTCGTTTCTCATCATTTTGGACCGTGGGCTATAGCCCATATCGTACAGCATACTATGGCACGCCGTTTTTCATTATTTTTGAGGATTTGAAAAAAATGAAAAATGAAAAAAACGGTGGGTTATAGCCCATGTTTTTTGAAATTTTGAAAAAAAAAGTTAGCCTCGTTTCTCATAATTTTGGACCGTGGGCTATAGCCCATATCGTACGGCATACTATGGCACGCCGTTTTTCATTATTTTTGAGGATTTGAAAAAAATGAAAAATGAAAAAAACGGTGGGTTATAGCCCATGTTTTTTGAAATTTTGAAAAAAAAAGTTATCCTCGTTTCTCATCATTTTGGACCATGGGCTATAGCCCATATCGTACGGCATACTATAGCACGCCGTTTTTCATCATTTTTGAGGATTTGTAAAAAAATAAAAAAAACAATGGGTTATAGCCCATGTTTTTTGAAATTTTGAAAAAAAAAGTTATCCTCGTTTCTCATCATTTTGGACCATGGGATATAGCCCTTATCGTATGGCATACTATAGCATGCCGTTTTTCATCATTTTTGAGGATTTGAAAAAAATGAAAAAATTAAAAAAAACGATGGGTTATAGACCATGTTTTTTGAAATTTTGAAGAAAAAAAAACTTATCCTCGTTTCTCATCATTTTGGACCATGGGCTATAGCCCATATCGTTCTAGTCAGGGTTCTAGTCTCCTGAAGAACATTTTCACTGTCCATCTAAATTCTAAAAGGCTGGTTAAATGAGACATGGGCTATAACCCATCGTTTTTTTCATATTTTCATTATTTTCAAATCCTCAAAAACGATGAAAAGCGGCGTGCTATAGTATGCCGTACGATATGGGCTATAGCCCATGGTCCAAAATGATGAGAAATGAGAATAACTCAAATTGTCGTAGTGGTTAAGATGTTGGCTTTCCACGTGGGAGACCAGGGTTCGATTCCCGGCTGTTACACTATCATACAAAAGAAGACCTCAACAGCGCTAAGAAAGATCTGATTAATATGATGCTGTGTTATTTAAACTTTACTAACTGAAGGCTAACGAACAAAAGATCACTTCAAAATTACCAGGAGACTTTGCCTGAGAGTGTCTGACTGATGGTGCAGTGGTCTAATCATCAGGGTTTCAGTACAGACATTCCATGTTCAAGGCCTGTTCCTCCTACAGCTCAATGCTGCAGTAATTTGAACTTTTCAAGGCTAGAATATAAAATAAAAACTCAAAAGCACCCGGAGACATCTGCTGAATGCCCAAAGGTGCCGTGGCGTAATGGTGTGGAGCGCTTGGCCCGATGCCTCTGCTACAGTCAGTTGGCCGGTTCAAGTCCCATGTCATGACATCAAGGTGCTGGAGGACCATCGGGAGTTCCTCCTACAGCTCAATCCTGCAGTAATTTGAACTTTTCAAGGCTAGAATATAAAATAAAAACTCAAAAGCACCCGGAGACATCTGCTGAATGCCCAAAGGTGCCGTGGCGTAATGGTGTGGAGCGCTTGGCCCGATGCCTCTGCTACAGTCAGTTGGCCGGTTCAAGTCCCATGTCATGACATCAAGGTGCTGGAGGACCATCGGGAGTTCCTCCTACAGCTCAATGCTGCATTAATTTGAACTTTTCAAGGCTAGAATATAAAATAAAAACTCAAAAGCACCCGGAGACATCTGCTGAATGCCCAAAGGTGCCGTGGCGTAATGGTGTGGAGCGCTTGGCCCGATGCCTCTGCTACAGTCAGTTGGCCGGTTCAAGTCCCATGTCATGACATCAAGGTGCTGGAGGACCATCGGGAGTTCCTCCTACAGCTCAATGCTGCATTAATTTGAACTTTTCAAGGCTAGAATAAAAAATAAAAACTCAAAAGCACCCGGAGACATCTGCTGAATGCCCAAAGGTGCCGTGGCGTAATGGTGTGGAGCGCTTGGCCCGTTGCCTCTGCTACAGTCAGTTGGCCGGTTCAAGTCCCATGTCATGACATCAAGGTGCTGGAGGACCATCGGGAGTTCCTCCTACAGCTCAATGCTGCAGTAATTTGAACTTTTCAAGGCTAGAATAAAAAATAAAAACTCAAAAGCACCCGGAGACATCTGCTGAATGCCCAAAGGTGCCGTGGCGTAATGGTGTGGAGCGCTTGGCCCGTTGCCTCTGCTACAGTCAGTTGGCCGGTTCAAGTCCCATGTCATGACATCAAGGTGCTGGAGGACCATCGGGAGACGGTGCTCTCTCCCCCTGTTTCCTGAAAAGTAGCATTTGGGGGTTATGTTTGAAAGAACCCTGTCCACCTAAAGTTTTACAGATAAGAATTAGGTCAAACTTTTAAAAAGAAATAGCAATGCATTTTGGCCCATCATCTGACAGAATAGTCTGTGACTATATGAATTTCACAATGAAAAACTGCAAATTGCGGAAATTGAAAATTGCGGAATTTGCAAATTTGGGAAATTGGAAATTGAGGAAATTGCAAATTGCGGAAATTGCAAATTGCAAATTGCGGAAATTGAAAATTGCCGAAATTGCGGGATTGCGGAAATTGCAAATTTGGGAAATTGCGGAAATTGGAAATTGCAAATTGCGGAAATTGCAAATTTGGGAAATTGAGGTGGCCCAAAACTTGGTTGGAAAGTCCCTCTTTTATGTCTGGCTTCCAGGCCAGTTGGAAAATGGCACACTGAGAGGTGGTAAGAGTATGTTAAATTGGACATTTTCATGGTAAAACATTAGCTGGACAGGGTTCTTTCAGATATAAGCCCCAACCGTTACATCTCAGGAAACAGGGGGAGAGAGCACCGTCTCCCGATGGTCCTCCAGCACCTTGATGTCATGACATGGGACTTGAACCGGCCAACTGACTGTAGCAGAGGCAACGGGCCAAGCGCTCCACACCATTACGCCACAGCACCTTTGGGCATTCAGCAGATGTCTCCGGGTGCTTTTGAGTTTTTATTTTTTATTCTAGCCTTGAAAAGTTCAAATGACTGCAGCATTGAGCTGTAGGAGGAACTCCCGATGGACCTCCAGCACCTTGATGTCATGACATGGGACTTGAACCGGCCAACTGACTGTAGCAGAGGCATCGGGCCAAGCGCTCCACACCATTACGCCACGGCACCTTTGGGCATTCAGCAGATGTCTCCGGGTGCTTTTGAGTTTTTATTTTTTATTCTAGCCTTGAAAAGTTCAAATTACTGCAGCATTGAGCTGTAGGAGGAACAGGCCTTGAACATGGAATGTCTGTACTGAAACCCTGATGATTAGACCACTGCACCATCAGTCAGACACTCTCAGGCAAAGTCTCCTGGTAATTTTGAAGTGATCTTTTGTTCGTTAGCCTTCAGTTAGTAAAGTTTAAATAACACAGCATCATATTAATCAGATCTTTCTTAGCGCTGTTGAGGTCTTCTTTTGTATGATAGTGTAACAGCCGGGAATCGAACCCTGGTCTCCCACGTGGAAAGCCAACATCTTAACCACTACGACAATTTGAGTTATTCTCATTTCTCATCATTTTGGACCATGGGCTATAGCCCATATCGTACGGCATACTATAGCACGCCGCTTTTCATCGTTTTTGAGGATTTGAAAATAATGAAAATATGAAAAAAACGATGGGTTATAGCCCATGTCTCATTTAACCAGCCTTTTAGAATTTAGATGGACTGTGAAAATGTTCTTCATGAGACTAGAACCCTGACTAGAACGATATGGGCTATAGCACATGGTCCAAAATGATGAGAAACGAGGATACGTTTTTTTTCCCAAAATTTCAAAAAACATGGGCTATAACCCATCGTTTTTTTATTTTTTCATTTTTTTCAAATCCTCCAAAATGATGAAAAATGGCGTGCTATAGTATGCCGTACGATATGGGCTAACTAAATAACTCAGAAACTACTCAGAAAGCACTATATTTCATATATTTCATGTCATAGTTTTAGAAATATAGCAAAGTGTCACAGAGCCACTTGACTAATGTGGGATTCGAACCCTGGACCTGTGGATCACAAGTACAGCTACTCATCACACTGAGCTAACTGCTGGTTACTACAACACAGCTTTTCTGTGCTAGTTGATGTTAGTGTGGAATGCAAAGTGTCAGTAAAGAATGGGGTGGGATTGGCCCCTTTATTTTTTTGTACCTGAGTGGGCTTTGAACCCACCATCTCCCAATCATGTGGCAGGGTTCTAACACACTGAGCCACTGGCTCCAGACAATTCACACTTATTTTTTGTTTCTTTTGTTCTTCTGTAAACTCATAAAGTTTCTCACTCCGTGAGATCAGCCAAAGAGTCGAAGGGTTTTCTGTACCTCATTTGAACTGCCTAAATCCAGGATTGAAACAGGGACCGACCTTTAAATCTTCAGCAGGTTCGAACTTGATGCAGTTGAGAATGTCTGACTTAACCCACCTTTCAGAATATAGAGGTTCTTTAGGTTAAAAAACAATGCACACTTTCGACATAAAAGCCCTAAAGAAACAAGTGTAATTGGTGGAGGTGCTCTAGGTAATCGAGTTCTAGCGTGGCTACCAATGCGACTGTGTACCAAGGTACATGGCCAAAGCAGGTTCAAGGCCAGCCTGGGGGACCAAGCTGTAACCAAGCACTGAAGCCAATACTCATCGATGTACTCTGTTACCCTGGGTCTACTGGGATGCAGTACAGTGGGGCCGGGGGGGGTATTTCCCCCCCGGTGTTTCCACACAGTAAAATGTGGGTGTTATGGCAAAATAAACTAGAACTGCACCCTATCGAGTGCCTACTTGCTTGTTGCACACAAGTAGGCCTACTAGTACGGACATTTATACAATATTTAGCTCACTCTTACATCAAGGATGTTTTTCCAAGTTTGTATGTGTATTACAAAGAGCAGGGCCTTTAGTTATTCATTTTGCATCTTTGCAAGGTTGTACCTTTGTAGGCCTACCTGTCTCTAATGTATAAGCAAAGTTGGAGTCTTTGCCGGTTTGAACCGGCACACTTCTACTAGGTATACTACGGATATCATTTGACTTATCCGCTTGGCCATTGAGGCACACAAACATGTTGAATTTCTGGGCTGCTTTAAAGTTGTCCTTCTGGACCTTTAGATCTTCAGTCTAACGCTCTCCCAACTGAGCTATTTCGGCTTGCAAGTGTCAAATCCAGCATTTATTTTTTACATTGACTGTTACTTGTTACTTCTTAAACAAAAAAACTCATAAGGTTTTTCACCCAGGGAGATCAGCCTAAGAGTCATAGGGTTTGCTGTACCTCATTTCAACTGGCGAAAGCCGGGATTGAACCAGGGACCTTCAGGTCTATCAGTCAAACGCTCTCCCAACTGAGACATTTCGGCTTGCAAGTGTCAAATCCAGCATTTATTTTTTACATTGACTGTTACTTGTTACTTCTTAAACAAAAAAACTCATAATGTTTTTCACCCAGGGAGATCAGCCTAAGAGTCATAGGGTTTTCTGTACCTCATTTCAACTCCTGAAAGCCGGGATTGAACCAGGGACCTTCAGATCTTCAGTCTAATGCTCTACCAACTGCGCTATTTCGGCTTGTAAGTGTCACATCCAGAATATATTTTTCAATTGATTGTTAGTTCTTAAACAAATAAACTCATACAGTTTTCCCCCAGTGAGATCAGCCTGGGAGTCATACGGTTTTCTGTACCTCATTTGACCTGCTGAAATCCGGTTCCATTTGTACACTGTCAAAGTCACTAACTAATACTATCAACATCCATCTATTCTATATACCCTCTACAACAGTGGTTCCCAAACCCTTTCTTGTCAAGGATCCCAGAATTTACACTTTATTAGCCCGTGGAACCTAACCCTAACCCCAACCCTAACCCGGCTATAATCCATGGTCAAAAATGATGAAGTGATTTTGTCTTTTTTACAAATCCCCGTTTTTACAGGCCATGGGCTATAGTCCATGGTCTCGGAGTGATTTTCGTCTTTTTTTCAAATCCTCAAAAATGATGAAAAAACGGCATGCTACAGTACCCTAACCATAACTCGTAGGAGATAGTAATGTAGGACTCTACAGATCAAGTGCTATCCAGTCATAAAGTTTGAACACTTGAAGAAACTACTACAGAAAACTGGAAACACTGCATCCTATCTGTAGGAATGAACAATCAACAGCAGGGGACAACAGAAACAGGACGGAAGACAATGAGGCACAAGTGTGGCCTACATGGGTCACATATAATTCGCCCAGCTGGTACCCACTTAAGGCCCAATCAGATTCCAGTTCAAACCCATATAGGCAAACACAGGTGGCGCACACATGGTTCTGAAATAAAATGGCGATTTGGATACCACCTAAGACCCACTTAGAAACCCGCAAAAGCCCATATGGGCTAACACGGGTGGGCCGTTTGTGAAAACTGGGTGCACGGCCCACTCGGAACACATGCCCATAGCCCATGTCAAAACCCAAGTGGGGCCCAGATGGACATGTTAGCTGGGTTATGGGAGCTTCCAGTAGACTAGCATGCCAAAGTTTGTGCTATTGCCATTGAGAATGCATTGGGCGTTTAAGTAACTCAGAAACTACAAAACATTTCAGTCAAAAGTTCCAGCATGTGTGTCCACGGTAAGCTGAATTATAAAAAGTGTGAATGGAAAAATGATTTTTGGACGTGCCATAATCTGCCATTGACCCCCATTATACATTTCTCAAATTTGAAAGCACTATATTTCTAAAACTATGAAAAATGTCAAAGTAAAAAGTTCCAACAAAATATGAAAAAAGCACATACTAACTAGTTTTTCTTCTGAAGGATTTGTGAAAAAGATGAAAATCACAGATCTGCCGCGTCTGACAGATCGATGTAGCCAGGGCATTTGGCATGCACGGTCCGTGCGTTTAGAGTAAACGCACGAGAAAAGCCTGGTGTAGCTTGGCCGTGAGTCCACACCATCCACACACAGCTGCAGCGGATGAGATGATCCATTCACTCTGACGGACCAATGACCGGCGGACTTTCCAATGACGTAGTTCAACAGCCCCGGATACAATAGGCGGGGCTTTAGAATTGAGCCACATGCGGTTGTTTCGGGCGTGCTGCTGAAAGGTACGGTTTGTTTGAGAACCACATGGTTTTTATCCCTTAACACGGTTATTGTTTAAACAAAACGTATATCCATGCTCCCTGAATGGCAGCCCCTGGTGGACATATATCCCCATTCCCTGCATCCATAATGAGACACCTGTTTGCCATCGCACCACTCACTCAACTCATTAGCCAATCGCAGTTTAGGTGTGCCACATATAAGCAGTCACTCACTCCACAGCCCTCACTCAGTTTCCAGACCTCATCCAAGCCACATGCAGAAAACATGCACTTCCCACTGAGTCTACACAGCACCAGCCATGCGTATACTTGACCAATGTAAGCTTTGTTCTGTCTTGATCGTATTGTCAGACCAGCACTGGGCCCGATGCCAGATTTGTATAAAAGCCACTATAAAACAGAAAATTAAGCTTTTGCACGGCATACAGATACTATAGTGTGTGTCGTTTTTCATGGTTTTCGAAGACATACTATAATATCTCAAACCATGAAAAACGACAGACTATAGCATATAGTTTTTCAAGATTTTCGACAATAAAAAAAGAGATATACTATACTACTATAATACGTTTTTCATGATTTTCAACGATAATTTTCTTTATTAAAATCGTGAAAAGCGACATAATATGGTAACCTATGTTGTTTTTCATGATTTTTGACGATAAAAAAAGAATAAAATCATGAAAAATGACATACTGTACAGTATAAACCTGTGGAAATGTTTAAAATGTGTCAATTTGAGAATAAAATAACATGTATAAAGATACAGAAAAGACAAGATCTGAAAGTATCTTGATAGTTGATACATATATTCTTTCCGTCACAGCCAAAATACAAAAATGTTTGTATTTGAAAGAATGCCCATCTTTGACAGCAAATCTCTTGAGTGAAAATAACCAAATCTATAAGCTCACAATGTGTCGTGTTGCGATAGCTTGTAGATCTGCTATTTTCGCATAATGTTCACCCTATATGTGGATGTATATAGGATTCATGTTCAACAGCCTCTATAGAATCACAATTTTACACAACTTCGAAAACAAGATTGGTAGAACATAAAGGAATGGTACAAAAGGAATAGTTGTTCTATAAACAAAATCAATGGATTACCGCACAGGCAAGCTGGTAAACTTTGTGTTTGATTTGTTTGCTTCAGAGGTGAAAAACCAAACTTTGGCAATAATGGGACATCCAGGGCTTGCATCATCCAAGCCCAAATGTATCATTTGACTGTTTAACTTGTCTAAAACTACAAGGGGATACGTATGTTTACTGAGTTATGTAATATCAAACAGGATTTTCAATCTGATGCAAGCCTGTACTTTCCAGGGGCGAATTCCATCCTCCCAGATCCTTCAAACTGTTCTGTCCCCCAGATAAATTATTATTGTTATATCACTTACTATTACTATGTTAACTTATTATTCATGTCATGTGTGAGTGGATAGGACCCGAATGGAAACAAGGCCGCAAGGTCTTTCTTCGGTGAAATCCTTTTTTGGACAAAAATGCATGACTGTACTTTGTGCTGTTTGCATTTATGTTGCCTAATAAAGTATTCAATCAATCAATACCAGATGCCAGATGAAACACAGTAAAGTAGAAAAACAACACACTGACGCACAGACAGTGAAAATGGGGAGGCGCATTTGCAAAGATGGGCTATAAAAACTGAGACCTATATACTGTAACATTTCAGGAGTTAAAGAAAAAGAGCTAAAACAATTAACAACGTTGTGCTCAAGCAAAACAAAGGATTATACCAGACATGTTCTCCAATAAAATGCTTGTCTTACCTTTCCTGTATGTTCTGGTGCTTGCTGTGGAGTCATATACTGGTGGTGGTATGTTGTTACTTTTTAATCTTCTATTGTATGATTAACACACACACACACACACACACACACACACACACTACTGTATAATCATAACAGATCAAAGTGTATTGCACCGTGTATGTACAGTATCTGCACTTTGTTGTAACTTGTATCTGAAATATATTATGTTCTTATTTGTTGCTTTCGACATAACTTTTCAGGAGGTGCTCGTTCCTACAATTATAACATGTCCAATGCGTCAGACCTCAGGAGGCTGTATAACTCTGCTGTGTACAAGGCAGAAAGAATGAAGAGACCCTTGGATGGGACGTCCGTTGGGATTGGCCACTCTGGAGTCAGGTCAGTCCCCTAACTGTAGACTACTGTATAGTATACTAAAGTGAGATACTACTTTATAGTACTAAACAGCAGGCTGAGAATAGTATTGTGTTAGGCCCCACTCACACCTTTCGATCTAGCATACAACATTGATGCATGCTAGATGTAAGCAAGATCTATGTGTCATGGCCGCCCCAATGCATTTCCAATGGAAGTCACATGGTTTGATACAACATTTTGGACTACAAGCTGTTGTATGGCTTTCGGCTGTGTTTCGACTGCCCCCCTCCCCCTCATGCAACACAAAAGCATGTGGCTCCCATTGGAAATGCATTGTGAGCTTGCATCAGCTATACATCTCATACAACAAGCCTACATCAGTCTGTTGCGAAGGTGTGAGTGAGGCCTATATGTGGTCTCAGACAATATGGTCTTCTTGCACAATGCACAATATACAAAATGGCTCCTTGAATGGTGGTTACATTACAATATGGTTACCATGTTGACAATTCAGTTAGTGACTTGAACTGACATTATTACCCAAATTAATTATTATATTAAGAGCCTTAGTGATCATTTCTTTCCATGACTATGACATAATTCTAATGTAAAATCATGCCCAATTAGTTGACTAATCAGTTGATAATTCACCTTGATTATAATAACACACATACACACGCACGCACGCACGCACGCACGCACACAATCTACTGTAGATCATAACAGATCAGAGTGTACTACGTGTGTATTTCCCAGAGTGACACTGGGTGATGGCTCCAGGTGGATTGTCCACAAGGTGGATGGATTTGGATTGACCTCTCAGACAGTGGTGGTGAATGCTCGGTGGATGAGCGATGACTGGGTGGTAAGGGACCCTTTTTGTTTTGTTTTTGTTTACAACAATATAATACTGAGTTCAAACCAAAGAAGGATTGATGGTGAAATTACATTGAACAGTTGTAGTCATTCAGAATGTAGTTTTCAAACTGGTACACCATAAAAAAAGTGACATCAAAACTCCCATAAAATAGTTGTTTTAAAGTTTTAAAGCATATGGTTGACAAAATGATATTGCCTTTCTAGATAGGCCTACCGTAGTATTTTAGTGATCTTTAATAATGATTAAATTATTAGACTGTATACAAATGTAACTATTTTTTTTTTTATTCTCGCAGAGAGTTGAAACCAAAGATTTCATGGGGAGCAAGACCGTTTCCGATTTTGTCAAAGCTGCTGGCACTGATTACAGTTTCTTCTACAAGTTTGCATGATATTAAATTAAATAACTCAGAAACTACAAAACATTTCAAAGAAAAAAGTTCCAGCATGTGTCTGCACAGTAAGCTGAATAATAAAAAGTGTGAATAGAGTTTCTAGGGGAAAGTGCTTTTTTGACGTGCCAATGTCTGCCATTGAGCCCCATTGTAAATTTGAAAGCACTATATTTCTAAAACTATGAAACATTTCATGTCTGCCAATTTTTGAAAAAATCCTCGTTTTTCATCATTTTTGACCATTGTAAATTTGAAAGCAATATATTTCTAAAAAAACTATGAAACATTTCAAAGATTCCTTTTCAGGCAAACATGTCCACCGTAAGATGAACCTAAGTAGGCGAGAATGGGGTTGCTAGGTGTAAGTATGTAGGACTAGTAGCATGCTAATGTTTCTCATCCTCCGCAACACCCATTCTCATACACCGCTATACTTTTAAGTATGTTGCGGTAGAGAGAACGTCTGTTTCGGTAATGATAATTTATTAATGTCAGACTATATTTTTAAATAAATCATGTTTATAAATCAACTATTAATTTAAAAATTATTCATTAACTAGATATTTTCTTTATTTCCTGTTTCATAAAACTAAAGCTTTAGAGCAAATACTAGGCTGTCAAAATTCAGAGAGAAATCTGCTAACGCTTTCTATGAAGCCCATGCCTATAATACATTATAAAAACTATAATGCACTATAATCTATTTATAATATGGCATAATTGTATGACATGTCAAGTAACATTATACAGTACTTCATTGTTGGACACTCACTGCATTTTTTTTTAAATCCTCGTTTCTCATCATTTTGGACCATGGGCTATAGCCTATATCGTACGGCATACTATAGCACGCCGTTTTTCATCATTTTTGAGGGTTTGAAAAAAATGATTTTTTTTTAAAAAAACGATGGGTTATAGCCCATGTTTTTTGAAAAAAAAAAAGTTATCCTCGTTTCTCATCATTTTGGACCATGGGCTATAGCCCATATCGTACGGCATACTATAGCACGCCGTTTTTCATCACTTTTGAGGATTTGAAAAAAATGAAAAAATTAAAAAAACGATGGGTTATAGCCAATCGTTTTTTGAATTTTTGGAGGAAAAAATTGCGGAGTGTTGCGGAGCATGAGAAACATTAGCAAATTGCGGAGTGTTGCGGAGGATGAGAAACATTAGCAAATTGCGGAGTGTTGCAGAGGATGAGAAACATTAGCAAATTGCTGAGTTTTGCAGAGGATGAGAAACATTAGCAAATTGTGGAGTGTTGCGGAGGATGAGAAACATTAGCATTTATCCTCGTTTCTCATCATTTTGGACCTTGGGCTATAGCCCATATCCTATGTAATACTATAACACGCCGTTTTTCATCATTTTTGAGGATTTGAAAAAAATGAAAAAATGTTTTTTGAAATTTCCGCAATTTCCGCAATTTCCACAATTTCCATTTCCGCAATTTCCATTTCCTCAATTTCCATTTCCGCAATTTCCGCAATTTCCATTTCCACCATTTCCGCAATTTCCGCAATTTCCATTTCCACAATTTCCGCAATTTCCGCAATTTCCATTTCCGCAATTTCCGCAATTTCCATTTGCACCATTTCCGCAATTTCCGCAATTACAATTTCCGCAATTTCCATTTCCGCAATTTCCGCAATTTCCATTTCCATTTCCAACTATTAATGGCAGCTGGGTTTCATCATTCAAATAAAATAGAATTCTGTCCGTTTAGCTATAAAATTATGTCAGGGAATAGGGATACACAGTATATGTCTTTCATTTGCATTGCATCTCCTTGCATTATTTTCGTTCGAGTAATAGTACAACTCTAATAGTATTACTTATAATAATGTAATTAAAGATAACTTCATTCAGATTTATTTATTTTTATTTCATTTTACAGATTTTTTTTTTTCTTTTTTTAGATTTTCATTGGTGGGCCAGTCATAATGGTCCCGCGGGCCTGATGTGGCCCGCGGGCCTGAGGTTGAGTATCACTGGTGTACAGTATGTGGGCCATCATCACACATGACCTTGACTGTTTGCGAGTGTCTGGACCTAAATACGTGTGTGTATGTGTGCGTGCAATAATATAACACAATAAGTTTGCATTGCTTCACAGCTCAACTAATAGTAACCACAGTTCTGCAGTTGTCATTCTCCCGTTATAATAATGAATTGCATTTTTATAGCGCTTTTCCATTGAGAATGCATTAGGCGTTTAAAGGACCACTTCACCACTTTTCAACCTATCTTCATATAATAGGTCCTCACTAATAATCAATTTTTTTCTACTCGGTCTGTGTCTCATAGGAGGGCTGTGCAGGGCAGTTCAGAAACCGTCTTCCAGTGACATCATCGATGGGGAATACAAGCAAATAGAAACTGCAGGCTTTCTAGTCCTGAAAAGTTGCAATGCGAAAATGGAAATCTTGTTTAAAAAAAATCTGCCTAATGATGTCGTCACTGGAAGACGGTTTCTAAACTGCCCACAGCCCTCCTATGAGACACAGACTGAGTAGAAAAACAAGGTTCCATTTTATCATGATTATTAGTGAGGACCTATTATATGAAGATAGTTTGGAAAGTTAAATAACTCAAACTACAAAACATTATGACCATTTTTTTGTAAACCATGAAAGTATGCCCCAATAGTATGTCGTCGAAAACCCTTACACTCTCAAGAGTTAAAGATCTATAAGGGTCTATTTGGTTACCAGCTCTCTATCACTTAGCTGGGGACCACCTGGAACCCCCTCAAGGACCACTGGTTGAGAAACACTGCTCTAGCCCATTCTGGGTGGAAACCCCTTTTGGTGTTTTAACCCATTCTGACCTGAGATCAGATTCTAAAAATGTCTTCTACATCCTGACAGTTTTCTGAAAAATCTATGTTTCTATGTCAGTCGTTCTTCGATTTTTCAAAAATAGCACCTACAAGCTTGTAGATCTGCTATTTTTAAATAGCTAAAGCATAACATAATGGTAACACCAAAAGGGGTTCCCGCCTCAAAATGGGTTAAGCATCGTTATGCTTTAGAAGAAATAGCAGATCTATATAAAGCTCATAGCGCGTGGGTCGGCGGCCAATTACAGTACATCTTTGGGGGTCCTTGACATGAAAATGTTTGAGAATCACCGACATAGAAACATGGGTTTTTTCAGAAAACCAATCATGATTTAGATTTTAGAAGACATTTTGTAGAATCGGTCTCGCAGGTCTAAATGGACCAAGCACTGCTTTATCAAACCCCTCTCCCTGAACACACACACACACACACACACACACACACACACACACACACACACACACACACACACACACACACACACACACACACACACACACACACACACACACACACACACACACACACACACACACACACACACACACACACACACACACACACACACACACACACACACACACAATAAAATAAGTCAAAAAGGTTTAGTTACAAAAGGGTCTTTATATTTACATTGTGGAGGAATAAACCAAAGGAGACAGGAATCGAGACAGGGGGTGGGGGGGTGTCAGTAAATCGATGCATTTTAACAAACAATGACATTTTGACAACGTTGGTCGTCCATTCTCCACATATTTCACCACACGACACACTAGAAAAATACTGATCCTCCTCGGACAACACACACACACACACACACACACACACACACACACACACATGCACGCACGCACGCACACACAGTCTGACAGAAAGAAAGAGAAAAATCACATGCATGCTAAAGATTTTAAAACTCGTTTTTCTTCTGAAAAAAAAACCACCACCACCACCGGTGCTTTTCTGCGACGTAAAGAATAACAGCGTGTCGTCAAACGTTAAACAGGAGGGGGGGAGAAAATAGAGAAAGGAAGAAAAAAAAGTGCCATATCTTTTACAACAGACGAGTTGGGGGCGGGGCTTACCGTTCAGGCAGGCTAGAGAAGGCCTAATCTTTTCATGCTTTCCCGCCGTACGGGGCGGCGCCCGATGATGTCACACGATGCCGTTTTTTTAAACGGTCGCGGTCGAGGGCGGCGACGGCGGCGTCAAGACGACGAAGCGAAAGTCAGCCTCGTATAAAGCTGCCTGGCGCCACGAACACTCATGTCTCTCTCGAGTTTTTCTTTTTGGGGTGGGGGTGGGGAGGGGGGTTCCACACACACCTTGTGCAATAGTGCAAACTGTCGACCGAGAAGAGACGAGTCGCTTTGACGTTTCAGACAAAAGAGACCACGCCCTTCGGCCAATTAATTATTATTATTATTATTTATTTATTTATTTTCGCACGTTACAAAGGCTAGCCCCATGCATGCCTATTTCGGGGGGGGGGGGGGGGGGGGTCATATTTAAATACTACGAAATAAAATAAGAGGGGAATTCGATGCGTCGAGTCGATGCGACACACTGTAAAGATTATAAATACACTTTAAAAAAATATATACATGGGGGGGGGGGGAGGGGGAGAAGAAAGTGAAAATAAAAGTAAAGACAAACTATGAAAAAAAAAAATCAATTGCAATAAAGCCTTAATATTTATTAACTTAATTGAAAACAGCCTTTCCCGGGAGGCTATATTATATATATAGTGCACATGAAAGAGATAATTATTGATAGGCTTGTTCAGCGGGTCAAAGCCCCAGATCAAAATGACCCGGGCGAATCTCGTCACCGCTTGTAACAGAGTTCATGGTCGCTGTTTGTTGGCCATAATCCTCCGATATCGCAATAATAATATTCTCACGTTAAATTGATACAGCGTGATGATCGTAGTACTGCAGTGTCACGCGAAAATAATCAAAAGTGACAAGTGATTCATTCACAAGCTTGTAGAGATCTGCTACTTTTGCTGTTTGTTTGTTTTTTTCTGTTTTTCTTTTCTCATTTGTATCACGAAATTAAAAAAGTGTTTTTGGGACATTATGAGGTTTTTCCCCAGTGCTTTATCTAATCCTGGTCAATGTCCGGGTGGGGGGAGGGGCCGTGGGGGAAGGGGCCGGGCAGTGGTGGGGGAGAGGGGGGGCTGGACCCTGCTGAAAGAGCCTGTTGAGCCCAACCTTTTGTCACACGACGGCGTCGCTTGTGGAAAACGGCCGATTCCGACGAGCTTCAGGGCGCCGTTCGGGGACGAGACGCGTCGTAAATGTCGGGGCCATTTCCGACATCCTCGGCCAATGAGGAATACAGACCGCCAACTCCCAACTGACAAATCATGTTTCGTCGCTTACAACAGTGGTTCTCAAAAAGGTGTGGGGGGGGGGGGTGGTCCTACACAGAGAATTCGGCTCAGCAGGAAGAGGAGGAGAAAACAAAAGCTATGTTTGCTATACGTAGCAACTGAAACTCTGAACCATATAGCAACGACAGGTGGTTATGAAAGGTCTGATACGACGATTACATGATGATGATATGATAGGTATAGTCTGTCACAATGTCCTTTAGCCACAGGCCAAAAAAAGAAGGAAAAAAAATACAAGATAGTGTTTGTGTGTGTGTGTGTTTGTACGGACAATTCGGTACAGTGTCGAGTGCCGAAACCAACTCGCCGATCGACCGATAAAAGCTCTGATTGGCTAATGCGACGCAGACGCCGATACGACGGCGCGTGGCCTCACATTGTTGTTGCGTAACAAATAAAACTCGCCGCGGCGTCCCCGTGTGGGAGAGAACACGCCGGATGAAAAACAAAACAAAAAAATAATAATAACTCTCTATAAGTCGTGGCTGTCTCGACAGAGAACCTTATATCTTGCAATTATATCCATATCTCAACTTGTTTTTTTGTTTTTGGTTGTTAATTCATGTCCCACTTTGTCACAGGAACACGGAAGTAGAGAAAATAGCCGATCAACAAGCTAGCTCGTATGGGTATATATATATATATATATATATATATATATATATATATATAAACTATATATATATATATATATATATATATATATAAACTATATATATATATATATATATATATATATATATATATATAGTTTATATATATATATATATATATATATATATATAGTTTATATATATATATATATATATATATATATATATATATATAAACTATATATATATATATATATATATATATATATAAACTATATATATATATATATATATATATGTGAAATATTGTTTAGTTGAAACCATTGAAAAGTAATAAACAATGGGACTAAATAATAACATTATTTGTGTTCCCGAAACACAAGATTTCTTCTTTTTTTTTCGTCCATTTTCCTGGCCAAAAAAAAACCAAAACACGTAACGTTTAACGAAATTCAGGGGACATCCGATGTTTTCAGCCAAACAGCGACGATGCGCAGCGTCGTGGCAAAAAAACAAAAAAAACAAAACGAGAGATTATGACGTCACCCTAACCCCGCACAGCCAAAAGGTTAATTAAAAAAAGAGGTTAGGAAGCGAAGACTCCGTACGGTGGACTCCATGTTGCTACACTGGAAGGAAAGAAACATGCAGCAAATGAAGCCAACAACTTCTGCGTTCAGCTTCTCAACCTCCAGCATGTTTCTTTCCTTCCAGGGAGCAAACATGGAGTCCCAACCAGTACGGTCTTCGCTTCGCTGTCCCTCTTTTAATCACCCCTCCTGCGGGCCTTAAGTGGTGGGGGTCCCGTGGCCAAAAAGAACCGCCCGCCCCCCCTGGGACTCCTCTATACTTTGCGTGATTTCCAAACAAACAGGCCCGGGGAACACCGAGCGCCCACCCTTAATAGTCCTTGGCACAGCCCCTCTCCCTCCCTCCCATCCCCCAACACCTGTGTGTGTGTGTGTCTCTGTCTCTCTCTGTCTCCCTCTAGCTGGAGGTGACGGTGGTGCCGCTGCCCAGCTTGATGATCATCTGCTGGCAGTCGTGCAGCGTGCGCTTGTCGCCCAGCTTCTCCAGGGTGCGCGCCGCGTCCGCCAGCATGCCCACGCGCTGCCCCGGCGCCGACAGGAAGGAGGGCGGCAGGAAGCGGCACGCCAGCATCACCGCCTCCGCCTGCTCCCGCTGGCCCGGCCGCGTCTCCATCTCCTCTGGAAGTGGGGGAGGGGCGGGGTTAAACCGTTAGGACCCCGAGGCCAACATCTGTGTCGCCTTTAGCGTTTAACCACTTTTGACCTGAGATCAGATTCTAAAAATGTCCGGACGGTTTTCTGAAAAAGCTATGTTTCTATATGTCAGTCGTTCTTCGGTTTTTCAAAAATAGCAGACCTACAAGCTCGTAGCGCGCCACTAGATCTGCTATATTTCAATAGCTAAAGCATGACATAATGCCAACACCAAAACGGGTTCCCGCCCCGAAATGGGTTAACCTGTGCACTTTGAGGATTATTTTTTAGCTTTAGCCGTTGAAAAATAGCTGTTTTGAAGAAGGAAAAAAAAACGTAAAAATTTGTGCAAATCTTTTGAACAATATGTTCTTTCACGGCGAACGTTTTTAACTCAAATATTTGCTTCTGGAGGGTCATTTTGAGATATATATATTTGGGGACCTTGACATGAAATGTTTTGAGAAACACCGATATAGAAACATTTAGAAGACATTGTAGAATCTGGTCTCAGTTCTAAATGGGTTAAAGATGCCAGATGACAGCTAGAGACATCAACTATCTGAATAAGTTAACGACATAACAGAGTAGAGACTGACATGTTTTATGCGGTATTGACAGCGTATCCGATACTGGTTTCGGGTATCAGAACAACTGTACTTGTGAAATAATAAAAATCACACTCGTGTGCACTATCCCTCTCTCTGTTTCTGGCAAACAGCGCCACTACTGGTACTCATTATACTGGTGCTCATAGATACATAGGTGAACGTCACATACATAGGTGAACGTGCACGGACATTGCTGTTCCTTGGAGTGGTTGCACCACTCAAAAAGTAGGAAAAACGGAAAACTCCACAACAGTGACGATGATGACAGCAACAACAACAATGCCACCGCGCACACACACACACACACGCGCACACACACACACACACACACACACACACACCTGACTTGGCTCCAGGGGTGGCTCTCCGTCTGAGCGAACGGTCCAGGAGCTGGTGTGTCCGCGTGGGGCTGGCCCCCGCCATCAGCCTGGCTGTAGCTTCATGGAGAAACAACTGGAGGAGAGAGAGAGAGAGAGAGGGGGGAGGGGGAGAGAGAGAAAGAGAGAGAGAAAGAGAGGGGATGAGTGAGTGATGAAGTCATCAGAACAACTCACCACTGCATGCGTACGCAGACGCACACACACACACACACGCACGCACGCACGCACGCACGCACGCACGCACGCACGCAGGCACGCACACTAGGGCATTCACTTCTAGTCATTTTTACTAAATTTAAAAAATGTGTACATTGGCGACTACAAATTCCAATGGGAACATGTTCAGTTATTTTTGGTTCTTAGTCCATGAGCCAGAGCTCCACAATTGGAACGTTAATTATGAACTGAGTGTAGCAAAACCATACCTATATTAGATTAGTTATCACCATGACACTTCCCCAATTGAGTACTTACACGAAGACAATGATTTATTGTGTTGCAAATACATTTTTAAATATGCAAATGAGGCATTATGTAGGAAAATATGCGAAATAATCGAAAATATGAAAAAAGCTACTACTGTGGAAGGGTTATCATGTATTCATTTACTTGTATATTGATCCAACAATGAACAAGTAATGAACAATCCAATATAGGTCTAGTTTTCCCCACCGATTTTGGAGCTCTGGCTCATGGACTATAAGAACCAAAAAGAACCGAACCGGTTCCAACCGGTGGAAAAGGAGGGGCCAGTGTGCGGGGTTGTATTCTATTCAGTATTTAAGTCCGACGTCATTTTGTAGTGCTACGTTACGTCCGGGTCCAAGTGGCACCAGCTCCCGTCCGCATCTCATTGTAAATAGAATATCTAAACGCATGAATCTTTTTACAATGACGTTATCTTTCAGAAAGGAAGCCATTGAGGGTTAAAATGGGTCTTAATGCTTCCAACTCGAGTAGAATTATTAATGTTTTGTACAAGTGTCCATGATACTAAAAACATATTATGTGGAGACAATTAAAACTATTATCATCATTACTATTGAAGGTGGCAACAGTCCATTTGCTCGGTAAAATATTTCGGGGGCATATTTAGAATGCGTGCAGGCTTAGTATGTTGAATCTAGTTTGCATTAATGAGGATTTAGTTGACACAATAAAATAAAATGGCGATAGTATCCAGTGTGGGGCAGACGGCCTGTCACAGCCAGATTTGGGAGAGCAGCGCAGCTTTGTTGTTGCGAGGAAAACGGTAAAATTAGACTTTCGTGGTTGTTTTCGTCTCAGATTTAGTCCGACGGAGCGTCACAGTAGAACTCCATGGGGGACACAAAAGCGACACAAAAGTAGGACCCGGAAGTATATCTCAGGAGGGGGGGGGCGCTCACGTCACGGCTAAAAATACTGAATTGCTTTCACGAAACAACGAGGTTCAAATTACGTACCCGTCTCATGGCGGGCCTGAAGGTCTGCGCCATCTTGCGCAGAGAGCTGAGGTCCTGCTGGAAGCCCTGGAGCTCCGAGGGCGAGGCGGGCTGGACGCCCACGGGGCCGGCGGAGCCCGGGGCCCCCGTGCCCAGCTGCACCGGGCCGCCGGGGGCCTGCTGCTGCTGCAGCCGCCACACGTTGGTCCTCATCACCAGCAGCAGGTCACACAGCAGCAACTGGACCACCTGTAAGCAGGAGGGAGAGATATGGGAGTTTTCTGAAATACTGCCTACAGTGTTATGTTTCTGCATCAGTGGTTTGCTCAATATTTCATGTCGAGGACCCCAAAAACTATTATGTAATTTGGCCTAGCCGAGCCCCCATCTGACAATATGCTGTTCCAGGAACTCCTCAGAAGCAACTGTTTGATTTAAAAATCACAACCTCTCTCTCTCTCTCTCATTAGCAGGCAACATTGCAGCACTATCCCTCTCTCCGTTTCTGGCGCCCCCTACTGGTACCCTATAGTCATGGCCACATAGATAGGCACATAGATAGAGGCACGGACATTGCTGGTTGTAGGAGTGGTTGCACCACTCAAAAACGTTCGCTCTGAAACAACATATATTCAAAGATCTGTGCCACATTTCCACGATAAAAAAAAATAATAGCAGACCTACAAGCTCGACCTACGAGCTTGTAGATCTGCTATTTTTTCAATAGCTAAAGCATAACAATGTTTTAAGTCACAGCGTGTTTAGTGTGTGTGTGCGTGCGTGCGTGCGTGTGTGTGTGTGTGTGTGTGTGTGTGCGCACGTGCGTGCGGCCGTCAGTGGAGCAGCTCTGTGTTGCAGTGCAGGTACATTGCACTCCTCAGAGACACACATGCAATGCAACTACAATGCACCGCAGCCCTGACCATCAGCACCACGCACGCACACACACACACACACACACACACACACACACACAACACCACAGCCCTGAGTACTGCGCACACACACGCGCGCACAGCCGCACACACACACACACACACACACACACACACCACAGCGGGGCGCAGACAAGGACACTGTTACAGGGAACATTCTCTGTGCAGAGACACATGACATCTGACCTCTTCACACTCTTTCCTGATCTGTAAATCTTTTAAATTAACCCAAACCGGACGCGTGAAAGTCAGGAGATCGAGGGAGACAATGTTCATGTCTGCAACCTCGACGAGGAAGGAGGAATCAGCTGCGCGAACCCACTGAGGTATATTAGTTTGATACCATCTCCCCAAGTCACTGAATTAAGGCCAGCTGGCAGCCTGACGGGCATTCCTTTGTGTGTGTGTGTGTGTGTGTGTGTGTGTACCTTGTCGATGCTAGAGCAGTGTGGTCCGGTTGCCAGGTTGAGGCTGTCTCTCAGCAGAGCGCTGGCCTTGTCACTGTGACTCAGACTGAGCTGCCAGTTCTCGGGCTTGGACAGCAGCGCTCTGACCGCCCGGAACGTGTTCAGAGACGCCTTGGGCAGGGGGCTCCTGGGAGAGAGACATAGAGACACAGAGGGAGAGAGGGAGAGATGGGGAGGGGGAGAGAGAGAGAGAGAGAGAGAGAGAGAGAGAGAGATGGGGAGGGGGAGAGAGAGAGATTTAGGGCCGTATCCGAACCTCTGGGTCTATGAAAAAATAAAATAAAATAAAATCATACTTGTGTGTATTTATATCGGCCACACAATGTCTTATGTCATCAATTAGTTCTAAACAAACAGTAAAGTCCCTAGACTTGGCTGGCAAACGACAAACATTGTAATATCCTCAAAAGTCCATAGACTGTGCTCTAAACAAACATGCCATATGTGTGCGTGTGTGTGTGTGTGTGTGTGTGCGCGTGCGTGCGTACTCAGTAGCGTGTAGAGATCGTGGCAGGTGTTCTATTTCGTCCCTGCTGACCGCCAGAGGCGGTGCTTTAAGCATGAATATGTCCTTCGCGCATGCGTCGTCGAGTGTTGTATACAAACAAAGTCAATTTTGACCCCGTGATGACCCGAAGTAGTCTATATCTTCCGGCAGTCTGCAGGGGATCAGTCTCTAATTTTTCTCGCGCGTCGTGGTGAGAAATTTGCACTGGGCTGCGAGGTATTGCTATGCAATACAATATGCAGCTACGGTGCCTGTACCTGGTCGCCGGTAGTTCTGTGACGGCGTGACTGCCTGTCGGAGTAGCGTTTGTTCGCCCTCCAGGAACTGCGACTATGGTTTTCTATCTCCTCGATGAATGGAGTTTATTTCGCGGATTCACGTGGACGCAGGAGCGTCCAATCTCTCTCGCCGGTAAGGAAGGCTAACCCCCCTCGGACAAAAGGTACGTTATCGTTTAAAGTGGTGCTATCCCCGCTAAACAGACGTCCAAATGATATGATATATATTTTTATCATGGCATAAACTCTTGTGAGTAGAGGCTGCGTTCGCGCCGCCTCCCTGCTCTGCATAAAAGTTTTTTTCGACTGTGAACGCTAACAGACGTTCAAATTATATGATTATTGTATCATGGCATAAACTCTTGTGAGTAGAGGCTGCGTTCGCGCCGCCTCCCTGCTCTGCATAAAAGTTTTTTTCGACTGTGAACGCTAACAGACGTTCAAATTATATGATTATTGTATCATGGCATAAACTCTTGTGAGGAGAGGCTGCGTTCGCGCCGCCTCCCTGCTCTGCATGTTTTGTTCAACTGTGAACGCTAGCGCTTATTATAAGCGACTATAAGACTTGCCGAAGGATAAGAACACTGTCATAATATTACCTTCGTTTGATAAACACGCTACTGTCAAGCTTTGGTTAGCCCCTGCTGATGGCAAGCATTGTCGCTACATACTCTCAGCAGTCGACATATAACTTATGACTTAAGTTAGTTAAGGCTAACCGGCATTTTCTGTTTGACAAGCCCCGCTGGCCAAAGCCATATACCAATATTGGCAGCATTCAAGCTTAACCGCTTTTGCGAATAGCTTGTATTCTTGTTGTTATTATTAGCCCGGTACAGGAGCAGCTATACCTGCGTCCTCCCAGGGTATTGATGTTGCTACCAGTATAGTCTGTAGCTAAATAGCTATTGGTGTACATAGCCTGTCTGGTTGTTAACCCAGCTGGCCCCCAGCAGTGGGCCTAGCTGAAGCTGCTACCAGTATGTATTATTATACAGTATGATTTTATATTATTTTATTTTAATGTGAAGCACTTTGAGTTACATTTATGTATGAAAATGTGCTATATAAATAAAGTTTATTATTATTATGTCTGGAGCTCAAAGCTCCATTAACAGTTCTTGCATATACAGTGGGTGCAACTTGGTTTGTCCACCTGTAGGTCCCATTAACCCAGCTGGTCCCCAGCACAGGGTATCTGGCACTGCTGCCAGCGTAGCTCACAGCAGCTACCAGTAGTTTAAAGTTAAAGCTGTTTATGAACAGGCTATAGCTTGTCTTGTTTTTAGTAGCCCAGCTGGTCTCCAGCATAGATCTCTAACTGGCGCTGCTACCTGTAGTTGTAGCCCAAGCGCTTATTATACTATCTAAGAAAAAAAAAAAAAAAAGCTATCTGTGTATAGCTTGCTTTACTGTTTGTTGGCCCAGCTGGTACAGGGCAGGCAGCGTATGCGCTCCGCTCCTCCAGCATACGGCCAGCTTGATGTTACTTACTACTAATGTTTGTTAGCTCAAGCATTTATTAACAGCTATCGGTGTATAGCTTGTTCTGTTCTTAGCTGCAGCTGATACAGGCAGCGTACGCGCTCCCTTCCTTCGGCAGGTGGCCCCTATTGGTGGAGCTATCGGTTGTAGCCTTTTCTCCAAAACTAGCTTGTGTCGGTTTATTTAACCAAACTTCTGGCTGGGGTAGGCAGCGTTAGTGCTCCCTCCTCCCAGCATGAATGCGTAGCAGTGCACACTTGACTAGTGTATTGGAAGTGTCTTTTGTTTCGCTCTGGACTAGCAAACATAAATTACAATAGTCTGGTTGCCCTTTCAGGGCAACCACACTAATAATAATGCACTTGGAGTTTGGATAAATGTCATAGTGCTGGGATAAGCGTTCGCATAGGAAACACTACAGCTGCTACATAGCAGCGTCCAAACCTTGACTGGAGGCTACTTTATTATCATAATTTATAAGTAAGCCTCCGCCGGGGGTACAGGTAGCGTACGAGCTCCCCTCCCCCACCGCGACCATGCAGGTCGCACAGTCTATCTAACAGCAACATCTGTGCGCTGTTTCTATGATGCACTTTACATCTGGTTGAATCTCAAAGTGCTACAATGAGCATTTGCATAAAACGTAAATGCATGCTGCGGCAGGTATAGCAGCATTCAGTTTTTCGATTAAGTCATTAGATGCCGATCTAAGTTAAAGCCTCTGCTGGTACAGGCAGCGTCCGCGCTCCCTTCCTACAGCATACGGCCCCACCCCTAGCAACCAGTAGCGTCCGCGCCCTGGGCTAGTTGGGACTGGTGTGCACCGGCCGGCCCAAAGGAACCGGTGCCACCACAACGGAAAGTTCCCACTTTTGTACCTCGAAAGCCTCTGCTGGTACAGGCAGCGTACGCGCCTCCTCCCCCCAGCATACGGCCAACACCTAGCAACCAGCAGCGTCCGCGCCCTGGGCTAGTTGGGACTTGTGCGCACCGGCCGGTCCAGAGTAACCGGTGCCACCACAATGGAGAGCTCCCACTTTTGTACCTCGTATGAAGCTCTCCTTCAGCCGTGAGCCAACCTTGGTCCTGCCCCGTGTGCCAGGAGGAAAAGGTCTGACCGCTGGCTACAGCAGATCCGAGAGGGCTCAGCTATCTGCGGAGTTGGCCCACATGAGGTCCATGCTCACTTCGGATGACACCTAGGCACCTCGGAGGGTGCCGAAGCGCCTCCCTCTCTGATGCCACAGCTGACTCGAGGTTGATGTGCTCTCCCCGACAGCTTAAGCTATGCACTTCCATGACTATGAGGAAGATGCAGAAGGCAGTGCCTCCCAGGCATCAGAGCCAGCCTCCCACTTCTCAGCTCATGCGCATAGCCGTGGAACGCATACTAAAGCAGGCAGTCGGCTCCTCCAAGCGCCTACTGCAGACGCGGCTTTGCCGTCTTCGCCGTCCCCCACGCCTGTACCTGAGTCAGCTACAGGCCTGCCGGGCGGACGATCAGGGCTTTCTCCCATCTCTATACCGATGGCGAAATCCTGGCAGCCCTGCCCTGATTGAAAAAAGTGTCCTGAGACAACCCGTTACGACTTGACACTTTAATAGATTGGAACGCACAAGGCGATAAGGGCTGGCCTGGGTTACATGCCAGCCACCAAGCCTGTCACTGCATCCCTCATTGTGTTCTCCAACGAGGCCCGGCGGCGGAACGCTAGGTGACCTCGACCCCAGTACAGGAGCACAGGCAACCTGCTCACTGGGGCCTCCTTTTCACACCTAATAGTGGCAACGTTAATACTGGCTCAGCCACCTTGGGTGTATCACTGGAGGCATTGGCGTCATGTCCTCAGAGCACGGACGGCTGATGCCCATCGTATCTCTAGCCCGTCGCCAAGCCGGGTTTCCACAGTCAAGCTTGACTGATGAGACTAGGCCAACTCTCCGTAGTCTCCCTGAGGAGCCAGGAGCACTAGGTGGTTCAGCCGGGGCGAGAAGCGCCGGAGCGAACCATCCAGGTGGGGAAGACCAGGCTGCAGCTTGTAGGCCTACGACACATCACGCCTCCCAAAGGGCCGAGCTCCAACATTGATGAAATCATCTTGACTGCCCTCGGAGCTCACGTATCACCGCCGGCCCACACTAGAGGCCAGCGTGTTCCCTGGCGTCCCACGCAGGGACCTGACTGTGACTTTCCGGGCTGTGCAGCGCCTTCTGACGCCAGCCCCCCATATCCGGCGGGTCAAAATGGCCATTATCAGCAACATGACGAGAGCCCTACTATCAGACCAGGAGTGATGTGTCCTCCTGCCCAAGGGCGCAACAGAGGCTGTATATCCTCAGTCACACTAAGGGAAGTCCGATCTACATACTTCCTTGTGACGCAAGACAGACGGGTGTCGACATGTCTTGAAGCTGATGGGACCCAACAGGTTTATGAAGTTCGTGCCAGTCTACTGGGCCGAACACGGCAATGTGCTGGAGCGGCAAGTGGTGTGCTCCGCTCTACAGCACTTCCTGCCGTATTTTTATTTAACCTTTATTTAACCAGTAAAAAAATCACATTGAGACTTGTGTGCACTTCCTGCCGTACAGGAGAGGCGAGCACATTCTCATACGTTCGGGCAACACCTCGATCGTGTATCACGTAAGTCATCGGGCAGGGCCACGTTTGCTTGGCTGCTGTAGGTGTCTATGGACCCCCTCCTGACTTGGGCAGCCTCCCCGCCCGATCAGCCTATAGGCAAGTTGTCTGAGTGGAGAGCGGGACTACATGGTAGGCTCTCCCTCCCATCGAAAGCTTCCATGAGGGGAGCGGTACCCCATCCAGTGGTGGTGAACACTAATCAGAGGCTACCCCGGCAGAGCGGAGGTGGACCTCCTCACCCTGGACCTCACTAACCTCCCTGGTTCTCCCTAACGGAGACACCCAGCCCACCGGGCCAGGACGCAAGGGTCCGACGGTTTCATAGAACCTGAACGCCACAAATGGCTGTCAGCCTGCTGGACTTCTTAGGCTTCCTGCCACATAGCCAGTATGAACGGAACGACCTACATCGTTCCTGACACACATGGCCCTAAGCAGACCACCGCCCACAGGGCACTATCCTTTTAAATGCGCACTGCCAGAGGCACTGCATATGCCTTGCCACTGCCTCTCTGATACGACCAGCGCCTCAGAGTTATTTAGGAGGGTCACACCATACTGCTGGTTGCCCCCCCCCCCCCAGCCAAGAAGTACTTGGTCTCCAGACCCAGTCGGAGGACGCCATGGCGTCTCCCCGACAGAGGTCTCCCCAACTGGGAGGCGGTCGGATACGGCATTCAAATGCTCAACGCCCCCAACCGTGCGTTTGGCCACTGGCGGCCCTGAACCGCTGTGTGGAACCAGCCAGGCATGCCACCCTGAATTCAAGGGTGACATCCATGACATCCATCAGGCTACTGTACGATAACCGATGGAACCTATTTCCAACTGAGGCCAGAGCAAAGACCTAGTGCGCTGCTCTGCCTACCTGTCTGGAGTTCCGCAGTCCCTCCTAGACAAGGGCCGATCTCCTACTCTAAAAGCATAAGTAGGGGCAATATCATGTTGATATGCTAGAATCAATATTGCTGTAACGAAGCGTGTCCGTGAGCGGCACGTCCCGTCTGTTAGTGACTTGCGTTCGAAGCAAAGCTCAGACGGCCTGAGTGTCTCTGTGGCCGAACAGTGTTCCTCCTGAGGGTGCTGTCACATACACACCTCAACCAGCCTATACGGCTAGCATAGTTTTACCCTCCACCAGGAGAGTGGATGGACGAGCGGGACCTATTGCGCCCAGTGTGGGCCCTGAGAGCCGCTTGTTAGACCTGCCGAATGCTTTCGGCGGTCAGAATGGCTGTTCCGTTGTGACGATGGCCCTTTCAAAGGTAGCGCTCTCTCCAGACAGCGCCCGCCCCACACTATTGTGGATGCCATCAACCACGTTTATGGGGCGAGTGATCGTACCTTACCATTTGGCGTGAGGTGCCACTCTTAACGGGAGCGTCCCCACATCATGGGCTGCCCCGAGGGAAGTACCCCTGGAATGTATCTGTGCCGCTGCCTCATGGGCATCACAGCGAGTTGTCTGTTCCTCTGGGTGAGTGTTGCCACTCCCCACCCGCTGGACGTGGTCCTCTTACGAGACTCCTCCAAGCCTACTCCTTATGGTTTGTGATCAGGATCCCTCGTGACTTGGCTGGCATAAGTCATTCATGCTTAAAGCACCGCCTCTGGCGGTCAGCAGGGACGAAATAGAACGATAGTTACGTATGTAACTACGGTTCTATGAGTCCCGAATGACCGCCAGAGGCACTCTGTCACTCAGAATCCTCGAGTTCGCGCGAGAAAATTCTGTAGAGACTGATCCCCTGCAGACTGCCGGAAGATATAGACTACTTCGGGTCATCACGGGGTCAAAATTGACTTTGTTTGTATACAACACTCGACGACGCATGCGCGAAGGACATATTCATGCTTAAAGCACCGCCTCTGGCGGTCATTCGGGACTCATAGAACCGTAGTTACATACGTAACTATCGTTCTGTGTGTGTGTGTGTGTGTGTGCGTGCGTGCGTACTCGGTAGCGTGTAGAGATCCTGGCAGGTGTTCTGTGTGTGTGTGTGTGCGTGCATACTCAGTATCGTGTAGAGATCGTGGCAGGTGTTGTGTATGCGTGTGTGTGTGTGTGTGTGTGTGTGTGTGTGTGTGTGTGTATGTGTGCCTGCGTGCGTACTCAGTATCGTGTAGAGATCGTGGCAGGTGTTCTGCTGACGGGTACAGCCTCTCTGCCGCCGCATCGTCTCCTTGGAGCCAGTTGATGATCACCACGGCAACCGACGACCACCACTTGGAGTGGGGGTCACATCCTGGAGAGAGAGAGAGACACAGAGAGAGAGAGAGAGAGGGAGAGACACACAGAGAGACGCATTGTCTTTAGTTGACCCAGTGAAAACACAGGGTCATAATTGACAGCCTACTATGGGGTGCAGGCATACTTCTGCGTAAAAATAATGACACGATGGGAACGATGCACAAGAAACACATTTCACCCGCTTCTGTAAACCTGTGATGTGACAATAACGCACGCGCGCACGCACACACACACACACGCACGCACGCACGCACACACGCACACAGGGTGACAGCTGCTGCTGTCTCAGACTTAATCGAGCAGCCATCTTGCCAACCCCCTCGCAGGGAGAAACTCCTCCATTTAACATTGGATCCAGACAGGATGCCAGCGCTGGGCAGTCAGTACGCACAAACACACGCACGCATATTGTATTGTTATACTTGTTAGGACATCAACATTTTAGTACAGCATTGAAAGCAGCTGAAAATAGGCTAGATCAGAAAAAATAGCAGACCTAGAAGCTCACACAAAGTGTCACGCGGCAACGTTTTGTGAGCTTGTAGATCGGCATTTTTTTGTGGCATGCGATATCGCTGCAAAATATGTTTAAATAGGTTACAAATAGAATCCAATACCTAAACCGGACTCTAAATAACTAAATCCTAACCCTAAGGGTAAATCTATCTCCATTATAAAAAGAAAATTAACATATTTATTTTTCTCATATTCTACTATGATCTTCTCAACCTTTTTCAGTTCAGGGACCCCCACCCAGTTTGACATGCAATTAGGGGCAGTGGTGGAGTCAAGTGTGTTTTCTTAGTGGCGACGGTGGCCATGTTGGAGCCGATGGGTGGTGGTGGAGTACATAGACATTATATAAAGGCTAGATGGCTCAAGGCGGAGTCTCTGACGTAGTTCACCCAGCAGCCATCTTGCTTCGGGACTACAGTAGCCTACACAGTATGTTCAATGGTAGCTCAAACACAAACAGTCATAACTCGCTCAAATCTTGACGGATTTACAAAGGGGTTGGTTTATTACAAACCTTGTCAACGTGGCTATGATTCAGTGACGCGTATCTGCGTATTCTTTTATATGAACGTCGTATAAAAGCATATAAGTATGCGGACGTCTCTGACACTTATAACAAAGTTATTGTTATTTAAAAGTACATGCCCCCATAGACACAATGTCATGCTGCCCCGAGGTAAGATGGCCGCCACGTAGCAACGTCGCTCTCCATTGGCCAGCAGCGCAGGTGAGCCATCTAGCTTTCTTATATTATATATATATCTATGGTGGAGTATAAGTGTGTGTTCTTAGCGGTGACGGTGGCCATGTTGGAGCCGATGGGAGGCGGTGGAGTATAACCCCCTTTTTGAAACTAGCTCCTCGCCACTCGTCCTACACACTTCCACTTGGTTTGGCCATAGTAAATATAAATAATAGAGACGGCATGTTGGAGCCGATGGGAGGCGGTGAGTGTGTGTTCTTACCGGTGACGGTGGCCATGTTGGAGCCGATGGCGAAGGACTGTGTAGTGGCGCCGGCCGCGTCAGAGGCACTGGTCAGCAGCTGCAGGTACTCCAGAGCGTCCGCATACTCCCTGGACACACGCACACAACGCACACACAACCACCGTTTAAAATACTTAAATCTAAGGTGTACCGGCAGACAGCTGCCCATGACAATAAGTGTGGTTCTTCTGAGTGGTTTGAGAGGTTAGGTCCGGAGACGCCTAGAGGATGCCTTTATGACCACGGTCATTAACCCATTTTGACCTAGGAACGAACCCACAAGTCTCTTCTAAATCCTGACAGTTTTCTGAAAAACCCCACGTTTCTATGTCAGACGTTCTCAAACATTTTCATGTCAAGGACACCATTACATTATATGTAATTGGCCGCCGACCCCCATCTGAAAATATGTTGTTCCAGGGACCCCCCCCCCCCCCCCCCGCGAAAACGTTCGCTCTGAAAAAATATATATTCAAAGGTTTGTGCCGCATTTTCACGATTTTTAAAAATGGCTTTTTGGCCCTTTTCAATGGCTAACAATGCTTAAAACACGAAAAGGGGTTCCGGCCCCAAAATGGGTTAAATAGCAAACCACTCCTGCATACCATCTCAGAGACGGCATGCTATTTGTCTTCATATTTGGCAGCCTATAGGAGTATAGGGCATACTACACACAGACTGGTTGTTAGAGGTAGTTCCAACAACTTGGGATGCCCAAAAAAGGAGGCAAACAAAGGCTGGCAAAAGTATTGTGGTGTCTCCGCTGATAATTGGCAGCCGGCATATATGGCGGAGACGCTGTTACTGTATACCCATGGAAGTACCGAGTGACATGCCTATATTGTACCTTGAAAGCACATGCCATGGTTTTTGTAAGTTGTAACTCCAATTAATGCACCAACAATTAGTTGTGTCCTTAAAAAGCCATTCTGGGCGGGAACCCCTTTTGGTGTTTTAAGCATTATGTAATGCGTTAGCTAATGAAAAATATCAGATCTACAAGCTCATAGCGTGGCACCGAGTGCCGCGCTACGAGCTTGTATAGGTCTGCTCTTTTTGAAGAATCGTGAAAAGTGACATGAAAGTGTCTGAGAACGACTGACATAGATGGGTTAAGTAAATGGTGATGTGTGTGTGTGCGCCAACTCACCCCTCTCCCTGGGGGCTGGGGCTCTTCTCTCCTCTGGGCTGAGCCACGCAGTACAGAGCCTTCTCCAGGAGATGTTCCCTGAAGGCCTGGGTCACCTGGGCCAGAGGGTCCACTGGAGACGCACGCACACGCACACACACACACACAAGACACACACACGTGCATGCGCACACACACACACACACACACACACACAGAGAGAGAAGACCAAGATGAGACAGAAATATGTGGCCTTACGACGTGTGTGTGCCAGAGGGACAGAGAAAGGTCAAATACCAATTTCAATTACACCTCAAGAATCACATTAAATTATCCTAAATTATCCCAGGGCATTAAGCTAGTCGACTAGTAAATACACTAGTTGACAAAAAAGAAAAGAAAAAGATAATTGTTTTTATTTCTTATTTTTCCCCCGATTTTGTAGGCCAAGATCAGGTAGATTATAGTTATAGTCACTAATGTACAAATATTTATTTCCCAAAAAAGTGTTTTTTTACATAATACAGTAGGTAGTTAAGCAACTAGTATAATCACACCCGTGTGAACTGAGTGGTGCAACTCCCCTCTCCCCCTCTCATTAGCAGGCAACAGTGCAGCACTAATACTAGCTCTCTCTCTCTCCGTTTCTGGCAAACAGTGCCCCTACTGGTACCAATAGTCATATACTGCTGCTCATGGCCACATACCGGTAGGTATACGGTGAACACGGACATTGCTGTTCCTTGGAGTGGTTGCACCACTCAAAAATGGCTAGAAGTGAATGCCCTAGTGCGTGCGTGTGTGTGCGTTCGTGCGTTCGTGTGTGCACTGTACCCGTGTTGCCCGCCTGGCTGTAGATGCTGTCTTTGGGGGTGCTCCTCACGGCCCAGTCTCCGTCCACGAAGAAGCGGTGTCCCAGAGGGTGACAGAGCCACTGCATGGCCAGGGGCACGCTGCCGCTCGACGACAGGCACGCCTGGCGCGCGCTGCTCAGGAACACACGCTGATGGAAGGAAAACACACACACACACACACACACACACACACACACACACACACACACACACACTCAGTTAACCCATTCTGACCTGAGATCAGATTCATACGAGGTTTCCACTGGACACAGACTGGTCTGATTATAACCCATTCTGACCTGAGATCAGATTCTAAAAATATGTCATTGAAAAACACAAAAAAGAGAAGAAAAAAAAAAGGTCTTGAAATGTCAACACAAAAATGTCAGCACGTGCACATGACCAAAGAAGCCGTGTAATTTGCGAGCTTGTTAGATCGCCTATTTTCGCTATACTTCTGTGCGAGACTGTCACAGGATAAAAGATTAATTTAGGAGGAATGAGCATAGAAGAGTTCTACCGAGCAACAGTGACGACATATTACATATCCCAGTCTGTGGAGCGTGATGTCACTCCAAGAGTAGCCTGGAACTCACGTATGCTTTTTATGGCATAAAGGCAGCTCCCGGCAGGATCCGCCGGGAGAATATATGCGCAGCTGCGCGACATGAGACTAATTACTTAGAGCGACAGAGAGAGAGAGGACCGTGTGTGTGTACATGTGTACGTGTGTATGTCAATTTTACAAAGGTGCAGACAATCAGAAATCAGCAGAGAGTGAGGAATGTTTGCGCTACTCTATGCCGAATTGAAGTGGACTCAGACCCAGACTTTCTTTTTCTCCCTGGAAATAAAAACGTCTGGGTTTCCGAGGCTACTCCAAGAGCAGTACTCTGCACGTACTGGACTTGCATTGAGCGAAGATTTGAGTTAAAAACGTTCGCTCTGAAAGAATATATATATATATATATATATATTCAAAGATTTGTGCCACATTTTCACGACTTTTCAAAAATAGCAGACCTACAAGTTTATAGCGGCGGCACTCGGTGCCGCGCTATGAGCTTGTAGATCTGCTGTTTTTCAATGGCTAAAGTATAATGTAATGCTTTAGAACACCAAAAAGGGGTTCCCGCCAAAGATGGGTTAAAAAAAATCTAAAGCACTGTACTTGCACGAGTGAAAAATAAATAAACCTCTGTGAATCATACTAGTGCTGTACTTGTATTGAGTGAGTGAAAAACAAAAACCTCTGTGAATATTGAATCTACAGTATAGCGTGTCAAAGAGACGTCAACAAAAAGTCTGGGAAACAGATTTGTGTAAAATAAAAAAAGCACAAATACGCTTACTGCTCACTCAGGCGTCGTATCGCTGAGGAACACGAGAACGGAGGAAAGAAACGAGAAGAAACGAACACAACGACTCGAGGCTTGTTTCTCTCTGACAGCAGAGGAGCACCCAAGTGCTGTACGGAGTTCAACTGAACTGAAGACGTCGACTACCTTTTTTCACTGACAAAAACGAATGGAAACTAAATGAAAACTAAGCTACGGTGACTAAAACTAAGATTAAAACAATTTCGTCGACAAATAAAAAACTAGACTAAGATGTTAGGAAGGGACTAGTGGACAAAGAGATCCAGTGTAAGTCACACTTGGTTTCCGATCTACAAGCTCACAACGCGTCATGCTGCGATGGCTATTTTCAGCAAGTGTAAAAAACAGTCATTACGACGCCCACCATCACCATCAACGCCCGCCATCAACTGTAGATTTAGTCGTATGACATTTAGTCGACTAAAACTAGACCAACCACTAAAACATTCCAGGTGACTAAAATGTGACTGAGACTAAATGAAAACTATATTCAAGAGACTAATGACTAAAAAAACGAAAATCTAAACTTGACGCCATCCAAAAACAACACTGGTGTGTGTGTGTGGGGGGGGGGGTGGTTGGTCAAAAAAAAAAAACGGGAGGGGCGGACACTCACCGAGGTGAAGTGGAGCATTCTGGGTAGGCTGGCCTTGACGCGCAGCGCGGCGGAGACGTAGACCTCGGCCACGGAGGCCACGGGCAAACAGGGGCCGGCGCACTCCGCCAGGTTGACC
>NC_137872.1:39527804-39535625 GCF_963924005.1 Protomyctophum bolini | reverse complement strand
CTTTTTTTTTAGATTTTCATTGGTGGGCCAGTCATAATGGTCCCGCGGGCCTGATGTGGCCCGCGGGCCTGAGGTTGAGTATCACTGGTGTACAGTATGTGGGCCATCATCACACATGACCTTGACTGTTTGCGAGTGTCTGGACCTAAATACGTGTGTGTATGTGTGCGTGCAATAATATAACACAATAAGTTTGCATTGCTTCACAGCTCAACTAATAGTAACCACAGTTCTGCAGTTGTCATTCTCCTGTTATAATAATGAATTGCATTTTTATAGCGCTTTTCCATTGAGAATGCATTAGGCGTTTAAAGGACCACTTCACCACTTTTCAACCTATCTTCATATAATAGGTCCTCACTAATAATCAATTTTTTTCTACTCGGTCTGTGTCTCATATAGGAGGGCTGTGGGCAGTTCAGAAACCGTCTTCCAGTGACATCATCGATGGGGAATACAAGACAATAGAAACTGCAGGCTTTCTAGTCCTGAAAAGTTGCAATGCGAAAATGGAAGCCATCATTCTCACGATAATGAAAATCTAAATATTTTTGTAAAGAAATCTTGTTTAAAAAACAAATCTGCCTAATGATGACGTCACTGGAAGTCGGTTTCTAAACTGCCCACAGCCCTCCTATGAGACACAGACTGAGTAGAAAAACAAGGTTCCATTTTATCATGATTATTAGTGAGGACCTATTATATGAAGATAGTTTGGAAAGTTAAATAACTCAAACTACAAAACATTATGACCATTTTTTTGTAAACCATGAAAGTATGCCCCAATAGTATGTCGTCGAAAACCATTACACTCTCAAGAGTTAAAGATCTATAAGGGTCTATTTGGTTACCAGCTCTCTATCACTTAGCTGGGGACCACCTAAACCCCTCAAGGACCACTGGTTGAGAAACACTGCTCTAGCCCATTCTGGGCGGGAACCCCTTTTGGTGTTTTAACCCATTCTGACCTGAGATCAGATTCTAAAAATGTCTTCTACATCCTGACAGTTTTCTGAAAAATCTATGTTTCTATGTCAGTCGTTCTTCGATTTTTCAAAAATAGCACCTACAAGCTTGTAGATCTGCTATTTTTAAATAGCTAAAGCATAACATAATGGTAACACCAAAAGGGGTTCCCGCCTCAAAATGGGTTAAGCATCGTTATGCTTTAGCTTTAGAAGAAATAGCAGATCTATATAAAGCTCATAGCGCGTGGGTCGGCGGCCAATTACAGTACATCTTTGGGGGTCCTTGACATGAAAATGTTTGAGAATCACCGACATAGAAACATGGGTTTTTTCAGAAAACCAATCATGATTTAGATTTTAGAAGACATTTTGTAGAATCGGTCTCAGGTCTAAATGGACCAAGCACTGCTTTATCAAAACCCTCTCCCTGAACACGAACACACGAACACACACGAACACACACGAACACACACGAACACACACGAACACACACGAACACACACGAACACACACGAACACACACACACACACACACACACACACACACACACACACACACACACACACACACACACACACACACACACACACACACACACACACACACACACACACACACACAATAAAATAAGTCAAAAAGGTTTAGTTACAAAAGGGTCTTTATATTTACATTGTGGAGGAATAAACCAAAGGAGACAGGAATCGAGACAGGGGGTGGGGGGGTGTCAGTAAATCGATGCATTTTAACAAACAATGACATTTTGACAACGTTGGTCGTCCATTCTCCACATATTTCACCACACGACACACTAGAAAAATACTGATCCTCCTCGGACAACACACACACACACACACACACACACACACACACACACAGGCACGCACGCACGCACGCACAGACGCACGCACACACACACAGTCTGACAGAAAGAAAGAGAAAAATCACATGCATGCTAAAGATTTTAAAACTCGTTTTTCTTCTGAAAAAAAACCCACCACCACCACCACCGGTGCTTTTCTGCGACGTAAAGAATAACAGCGTGTCGTCAAACAGGAGGGGGGGAAAAAATAGAGAAAGGAAGAAAAAAAAGTGCCATATCTTTTACAACAGACGAGTTGGGGGCGGGGCTTACCGTTCAGGCAGGCTAGAGAAGGCCTAATCTTTTCATGCTTTCCCGCCGTACGGGGCGGCGCCCGATGATGTCACACGATGCCGTTTTTTTAAACGGTCGCGGTCGAGGGCGGCGACGGCGGCGTCAAGAAGACGAAGCGAAAGTCAGCCTCGTATAAAGCTGCCTGGCGCCACGAACACTCATGTCTCTCTCGAGTTTTTCTTTTTGGGGTGGGGGTGGGGAGGGGGGTTCCACACACACCTTGTGCAATAGTGCAAACTGTCGACCGAGAAGAGACGAGTCGCTTTGACGTTTCAGACAAAAGAGACCACGCCCTTCGGCCAATTAATTATTATTATTATTATTTATTTATTTATTTTCGCACGTTACAAAGGCTAGCCCCATGCATGCCTATTTCGGGGGGGGGGGGGGGGTGTCATATTTAAATACTACGAAATAAAATAAGAGGGGAATTCGATGCGTCGAGTCGATGCGACACACTGTAAAGATTATAAATACACTTTAAAAAAATATATACATGGGGGGGGGGGGGGAGAAAGTGGAAATAAAAGTAAAGACAAACTATGAAAAAAAAAAATATATCAATTGCAATAAAGCCTTAATATTTATTAATTGAATTGAAAACAGCCTCCCGGGAGGCTATATTATATATATAGTGCACATGAAAGAGATAATTGATAGGCTTGTTCAGCTGTGGTCAAAGCCCAGATCAAAATGACCCGGACGAATCTCGTCACCGCTTGTTGTAACAGAGTTCATGGTCGCTGTTGGGCCATAAACCTCCGATACCGCCAATAATAATATTCTTACGTTAAATTGATACAGCGTGATGATCGTACTACTGCAGTGTCACGCGAAATAATCAAAAGTGACAAGTGATTCACAAGCTTGTAGAGATCTGCTACTTTTGCTGTTTAGTTTGTTTTTTTCTGTTTTTCTTTTTTCATTTGTATCACGAAATTAAAAAGTGTTTTTGGGACATTATGAGGTTTCTCCCAGTGCTTTGGGGGAAGGACCGTGGGGAGGGGCCGTGGGGGAGGGGCCGTGGGGGAAGGGGCCGGGCAGTGATGGGGGAGAGGGGGGGCTGGACCCTGCTGAAAGAGCCCGTTGAGCCCAACCTTTGTCACACGACGGCGTCGCTTGTGGAAAACGGAGGAGAAAACAAAAGCTATGTTTGCTATACAGCAACTGAAACTCTGAACCATATAGCAACGACAGGTGGTTATGAAAGGTCTGATACGATTACATGATGATGATATGATAGGTATAGTCTGTCACAATGTCCTTTAGCCACAGGCCAAAAAAGAAGGAAAAAAAAAATACAAGACAGTGTTTGTGTGTGTGTGTGTGTGTGTGTGTGTTTGTACAGACAATTCGGTACAGTGTCGAGTGCCGAAACCAACTGGCCGATCGACCGATAAAAGCTCCGATTGGCTAATGCGACGCAGACGCCGATACGACGGCGCGTGGGCTCACATTGTTGTTGCGTAACAAATAAAACTCGCCGCGGCGTCCCCGTGTGGGAGAGAACACACGCCGGATGAAAAACAAAACAAATAAATTATAATAACTCTCTATAAGTCGTGGCTGTCTCGACAGAGAACCTTATATCTTGCAATTGTATCCATATCTCAACTTGTTTTTGGTTGTTAATTCATGTCCCACTTTGTCACGGGAACACGGAAGTAGAGAAAATAGCAGATCAACAAGCTAGCTCGTATAGGTAGGGGGCGTGGTAGACTATTTAAAAAAAAAGTATATATATATATATATATATGTGAAATATTGTTTAGTTGAAACCATTGAAAAGTAATAAACAATGGGACTAAATAATAACATTATTTGTGTTCCCGAAACACAAGATTTCTTCTTTTTTTTTCGTCCATTTTCCTGGCCAAAAAAATACCAAAACACGTAACGTTTAACGAAATTCAGGGGACATCCGATGTTTTCAGCCAAACAGCGACGATGCGCAGCGTCGTGGCAAAAAAAAAAAAACGAGAGATGATGACGTCACCCTAACCCCGCACAGCCAAAAGGTTAATTAAAAAGAGGTTATAGGAAGCGAAGACTCGTACGGTGGACTCCATGTTGCTACACTGGAAGGAAAGAAACATGCAGCAAATGCAGCCAACAACTTCTACGTTCAGCTTCTCAACCTCCGCATGTTTCTTAAATTCCTTCCGGGGAGCAAACATGGAGTCCAACCAGTACGGTCTTCGCTTCGCTGTCCCCTCTTTTAAGCACCCCTCCTGCGGGCCTTAAGTGGTGGGGGTCCCGTGGCCAAAAATAACCGCCCGCCCCCCCTGGGACTCCTCTATACTTTGCGTGATTTCCAAACAAACAGGCCCGGGGAACACCGAGCGCCCACCCTTAATAGTCCTTGGCACAGCCCCTCTCCCTCCCTCCCCTCCCCCAACACCTGTGTGTGTGTGTGTCTCTGTCTCTCTCTCTCTGTCTCCCTCTAGCTGGAGGTGACGGTGGTGCCGCTGCCCAGCTTGATGATCATCTGCTGGCAGTCGTGCAGCGTGCGCTTGTCGCCCAGCTTCTCCAGGGTGCGCGCCGCGTCCGCCAGCATGCCCACGCGCTGCCCCGGCGCCGACAGGAAGGAGGGCGGCAGGAAGCGGCACGCCAGCATCACCGCCTCCGCCTGCTCCCGCTGGCCCGGCCGCGTCTCCATCTCCTCTGGAAGGGGGGGGGGGGGGGGGGGGGGAGGGTTAAACCGTTAGGACCCCGAGGCCAACATCTGTGTCGCCTTTAGCGTTTGACCACTTTTGACCTGAGATCAGATTCTAAAAATGTCCGGACAGTTTTCTGAAAAAGCTATGTTTCTATATGTCAGTCGTTCTTCGGTTTTTCAAAAATAGCAGACCTACAAGCTCGGCATGACGTAATGCCAACACCAAAAGGGGTTCCCGCACGAAATGGGTTAACCACTTTGAGGATTATTTTTAAGCTTTAGCCGTTGAAAAATAGCTGTTTTGAAGAAGGAAAAAAAAACGTTAAAATTTGTGCAAATCTTTTGAACAATATGTTCTTTCATGGCGAACGTTTTTAACTCAAATATTTGCTTCTGGAGGGTCATTTTGAGATATATATATTTGGGGACCTTGACATGAAATGTTTTGAGAAACACCGATATAGAAACATTTAGAAGACATTGTAGAATCTGGTCTCAGTTCTAAATGGGTTAAAGATGCCAGATGACAGCTAGAGACATCAACTATCTGAATAAGTTATGAATAAGTTAACGACATAACAGAGTAGAGACTGATATGTTTTATGCGGTATTGACAGCGTATCCGATACTGGTTTCGGGTATCAGAACAACTGTACTTGTGAAATAATAAAAATCACACTCGTGTGCACTATCCCTCTCTCTGTTTCTGGCAAACAGCGCCCCTACTGGTACTCATTATACTGGTGCTCATAGATAAATAGGTGAACGTCACATACATAGGTGAACGTGCACGGACATTGCTGTTCCTTGGAGTGGTTGCACCACTCAAAAAGTAGGAAAAAACGGAAAACTCCACAACAGTGACAGCAACCACAACAATGCCACCGCGCACGCACACACACACACACGCACCTGACTTGGCTCCGGGGGTGGCTCTCCGTCTGAGCGAACGGTCCAGGAGCTGGTGTGTCCGCGTGGGGCTGGCCCCCGCCATCAGCCTGGCTGTAGCTTCATGGAGAAACAACTGGAGGAGAGAGAGAGAGAGAGGGGGGAGGGGGAGAGAGAGGGGGGAGAGGTGGGGGGGAGGGAGAGAGATGATGAGTGAGTGATGAAGTCATCAGAACAGCTCACCACTGCATGCACACGCACACGCACACACACACACACACACACACACACACACACACACACACACACACACACACACACACACACACACACACACACACACTAGGGCATTCACTTCTAGTCATTTTTACTAGTTGCCTAGTTTACTAGTCGACTAGTTGTTTAACTACCTATTATGTAAAAAAGAAAAATTGGGAAATAAATATTTGTACAAACTGTGTACATTGGTGACTATAACTATAATCTACCTGATCTTGAGGCCTACAAAATCGGGAAAAAATTTCATAAACTAGTCAACTAGTACCAACAAGGTCGACTAGTGGATTCACCATCACTAGTACTCGGTACATGAGTATTGTCTTATTTAATGAAGCAACGTTTCGGTCCCTCCGGACCTTCTTCAGGTCTGAAGCCTGAAGAAGGTCTGAAACGTTGTATAAATGTAAAATTTGCAATACAATAGTATTGCAAATTTTACATTTTTAAATATGCAAATGAGGCATTATGTAGGAAAACACGCGAAATAATCGAAAATATGAAAAAAGCTACTACTGTGGAAGGGTTATCATGTATTCATTTACTTGTATTGATCCTTTAAACAATTTCCCACCGATTTTGGAGCTCGGGCTCATGGACTATAAGAACCAAAAAGAACCGAACCGGTTCCAACCGGTGGAAAAGGAGGGGCCAGTGTGCGGGGTTGTATTCTATTCAGTATTTAAGTCCGACGTCATTTTGCAGTGCTACGTTACGTCCGGGTCCAAGTGGCACCAGCTCCCGTCCGCATCTCATTGTAAATAGAATATCTAAACGCATGAATCTTTTTACAATGACGTTATCTTTCAGAAAGGAAGCCATTGAGGGTTAAAATGGGTCTTAATGCTTCCAACTCGAGTAGAATTATTAATGTTTTGTACAAGTGTCCATGATAATAAAAATATTATTATGTGCAGACAATTAAAACTATTATTATCATTATTATTGAAGGTGGCAACAGTCCATTTGCTCGGTAAAATATTTCGGGGGCATATTTAGAATGCGTGCAGGCTTAGTATGTTGAATCTAGTTTGCATTAATGAGGATTTAGTTGACACAATAAAATAAAATGGCGATATTATCCAGTGTGGGGCAGACGGCCTGTCACAGCCAGATTTGGGAGAGCAGCGCAGCTTTGTTGTTGCGAGGAAAGCGGTAAAATGAGACTTTCGTGGTTGTTTTCGTCTCAGATTTAGTCCGACGGAGCGTCACAGTAGAATTCCATGGGGGACACAAAAGCGACACAAAAGTAGGACCCGGAAGTATCTCAGGAGGGGGGGGGCGCTCACGTCACGGCTAAAAATACTGAATTGCTTTCACGAAACAACGAGGTTCAAATTGAGGTTCAAATTACCCGTCTCATGGCGGGCCTGAAGGTCTGCGCCATCTTGCGCAGAGAGCTGAGGTCCTGCTGGAAGCCCTGGAGCTCCGAGGGCGAGGCGGGCTGGACGCCCACGGGGCCGGCGGAGCCCGGGGCCCCCGTGCCCAGCTGCACCGGGCCGCCGGGGGCCTGCTGCTGCTGCAGCCGCCACACGTTGGTCCTCATCACCAGCAGCAGGTCACACAGCAGCAACTGGACCACCTGTAGCAGCAGGGAGAGAGATGGGACTTTTCTGAAATACTGACTACAGTGTTATGTTTCTGCATCAGTGGTTGTTGCTCAATATTTCATGTCAAGGACCCCAAAAACTATTATGTAATTTGGCCTAGCCGAGCCCCCATCTGACAATATGCTGTTCCAGGAACCCCTCAGAAGCAACATATATTCAAAGATCTGTGGCACATTTTCACGATAAAAAAAGCAAGTTCGTAGCGCAGCACTTGCTGCGCTACGAGCTTGTAGATCTGCTATTTTTAGCTAAAGCATAACATAATG
>NC_137872.1:38905304-38915304 GCF_963924005.1 Protomyctophum bolini | reverse complement strand
ACGACTTTGTCAGGGGACAGGGTTGGGATATCCTTTATAGGACTTTAACAATTCCGGTCAAGGTTAAAAATGTTATTGCTCCATGGCGCCTTGTGAAACACAGTAAAACACACGCAATGAAAAGTGCCGTACGATAATAAAAAAATTGTTATTTATGGCTGTGATGAAATCATCTCCAGAGAGGAGAGGAGAGGAGAGGAGAGGAGAGGAGAGGAGAGGAGAGGAGAGGAGAGGAGAGGAGAGGAGAGGAGAGGAGAGGAGAGATATATTATTTTATTTGAAGCACTACAATTGTTTTTCTCTGCACTGTATAGTGTACATGGCAGTCAACAAACATCAGGCTAAAGTCACTATTTACCATCATTTGTTGAAAATGGTTTGTTTCATTACTGTGATTTCATTGTAGGCCTATAAGTAAAACATTCTTAAATAGTTAATAGTACCATTCTTAAATAGTTAATTGGGAGAAGAGAGGAGATGGGGGACACATGGGGAGAGGAGAGATGGGGAGAGGAGAGGAGAGATGGGGAGAGAGATGTTGGCTCTTTGCAGTTCATTAAAGGCTACATGGAATAATGTGCTGCTGCTCGACCCAGACTGTCTGCATCATCACTGGTGCATCCACTGATTCCACTCACAACCATAGCACAATTAATCCTACTCACATGGCAGCTCTGTCTGTCTGTCTGTCTGTCTGTCTGTCTGTCTGTCTGTCTGTCTGTCTGTCTGTCGGTCTCTTAGATAAGTCAGTGTAATAGTGTCATTATGTCAAACAGTGTCGTTCAATCAATGAGCATTTCCAAAGATTCTACATATTTTCAGCCAAATTAAAAAGCTGGGCTTCAGCAGAGAGCAATAACTATACTGTCTGGTTGTATAGCCTACCGTCACTGTTACAACATCAGCTCAGCTGTATTGTCAGATCAGATTTGACATAATTAGGAGGACTGCGCTTGCTTTGCCATATTCTAAGCGATGCGTTTACAGCGTTTTGGACAATTGTTAATCTAATAGCTACATCCCTACGTTCTACGTTATAATAACCATCGTAACAGAAAACGCCCCCCTCCTTTTATCGGCCGTTTCTAAAGGCTTTCCTCCCAGCAGATACAGCCTATATCTGCGTTATTATATCTTCTATAGGCTACTAAAGAAAGCTCTGATATGAACTGGACTATTTTCAGCCCAACGTCACACACAAAAACAACAACAGCCCACATTAAAGATAAAACCGACTATCCAACAAAGCCAAGCAAGCACAAAAAACAACAACAGCTGTCTCTAATCTATAATATCTATTCTAATGGTACGGTAGGCCAGCTATATCTTACCGTGAGGTCGCATCTTCATTCGGAGGCCATCATCATCGCGGTGGTTATAGTTTTAGAGGCTATATATTATATAGTAGACCGTTGTCAATCTGCGTTAGGCTGGCTATTAATACTCCGCGAGGAGGAGGAGGAGGAGGATGTTTCGCGACGGCAGTGACAGAGGAGGAGAGAGAGGAGAGAAAAGGGAGTACGGGCGTTTCTAATCTACAGTCTACGAACACGTAGGCCTACACTGTGAAAACCCTGAGACCTGGCTGAGACTGACTTCACTTGGTTCCAATTGTACCACATTCGGAGTTATAGCCTATACAGATGGATACATTAATTAACACTGAGGAAGAGGTCGCGGGTCCATTAGGTTCCATTTTCTAGGAGTTATTAGGCTGGGCTACGCTATATATTCAGATTACATTTAATGATTTGCAGGTGCGCCCATACGGCCATACGAGCTGTTCTGTATCCTGATTCCTACCTAAATAAATAATAAAACAGCATCCATCCAAGAACAAGGCTATAACGTTAAAGTATAGGCAAGCTGGTCCATTTGTATACGAATTATATGCCTATCTGTTTTTTCCCTTCACTCTTTGATTTATTATGAATATTATAGTCCACCTAGGTGGGAGTTTGTTGTTGTTAGGTCAATCACTAGCCACACCCCCAATTTAAATCTCCCCTCGTGACAATCAACTCAATTGTCCATAAAGCATAATTCATAATATAATGATATTGCACCAAGACTGTGTGAATTGCAGTGACATATTGCGGTTAAGAGCTAAACATGAATCGAGAATCATACATTTATTTTCTTTTTTCTTTCGTGGTGAGAAGCCTGATCTGCCAACTATTTTCTAATGGGTTCATTAAATTAATCTTAACGCTGTAGTTTGAGCTGTCCAGATGACATTTGCTTGGATACATCGCCACCTACTGGTTGGAAATGTTCATGCAGGGGAGTCCCCAGTAAAATTGTCAATAAAGCACTTTATCCATTTAGCCTATATATGTTTCAAAAATAGCACATCTGCTATTTTTTTATGTTTAGCTTTAAAATCGCAAAATACACAATACATTTGGGGGTCCTAAGGTCCTTGACACCAAAACGTTTCAGAATCACTGTTAACCTGTACTTTTGGAATATCAAGCCAGAACGGAATATTTCATTGTCTATGTTCAGAAAACAATATAATATCTAATAGTCTAATATGAAACACTATCACTACTGATCTAGAATCACTAGTCAGTTGTCACCTGTCTAACCCTGTCAGAAATAATAAAGCATATTGGCCAATCTCTGTTTCCGAGACAAGGGCGTCATCTAGTGGCCACTAGTACACAGTACTAGGCTATATGAAGTTAGTATCATTTTGATGTCATCATTTTGGTCACTAGCATAAGAAGACAGTCATTAAACTCTTCATATTTTATTGTAACATTTAAGATGTGCAATGCGATCTTTGGCGCACCCCCAGGTTGGTAAACATTCTTATATAAGTCACTTAAAGGACAACTTTAGTTTTTTTCAACCAAGGTTCATGTTTTAGGTTGTTATTAGAGAAAGTATAAGATGAGTGTTTTTTTTCTTCCATTTGATGCTATCTTTCGTTTTAGCGATTTAAGCTATTTTTGACAGGGGGCGGGGGCATTCTAACATGGGGCTAAATATGTATTATTCTTTTACAAAAATACATATTTACGATTTTATTTTTTTAATTACACCTACTAGACCCCAGGGAATTACATATGGCCACAAAAGATCACAGGATCTACTGAATGTGAAGGGGGGTACTATATGGGGCTTCCATACTGTGTTGTATGGCTCAACAGGTCAGTTTGTCAGCCCCTTCACATTCAGTGATCACACACAGACACACACACACACACACACACACACACACACACACACACACACACACACACACACACACACACACAGTCTCACACACACACACACACACACACACACACACACACACACACACACACACACACACACACACACACACACACACACACACACATACACACTTTACCAACTGCCACCAAGACGTAATGAAGATATGTTTTTCACAAAATGCCCTGCGGTCATTATGAGTTTATTATTGGTTATTTGAAGGGCGTGGTATTGTGAGCAGTGAGCACCGTCACCAACCCAAAACTTGCAGTCTTGCATTAGAGAAAGGCCGTCATAGACAGACTATATGCACCCACTGAAACTGACCTACTACATGTTCTAACCATCTGTCCACTGTACCAAGATATCAGAGACACATCTTTCCCACAGATTACAATCACCCACAGACATTTTCTAAAACATGACTAATGACAAAAAACTCCCATTTGCCTATCTGCTGGGCGAAGTACAACAATGTCCAAACATAGCAGAGAGATTTGTGAGCTTCTTTGATAAGAGAAGGATATCAAACGGAACACAACCACTAAAAGACTGATCACTGTGTATTCCTGCAGCACTATCTGCATCGAGTGATCTTGGTACATGGAAATAGATTCTGACTTTAAATTGTACACATTTTGATTGATCGTATTCGTATTGTGTGTGTGCTGCGCGTCCCTATGTTCCTGCCTCTGATCTGCTCTGTCTCAGCTAGCCACTCTCGGTGCGGGAGGCGGTACAATGGGAAGTCAATAAGGAAGTCAAGGAAGGAAGGAAGAGATCATTTCAGGGCAGCCAAAACGGTCAAACGAAAAAACTTAACGGCTTCTGCGCCAAATTACATTTCTCTCACGTTTCCGTTGTCTCCTATAGCCGATTTATGCTTATTTTGAAACATCTCACCACCACCAAAAGGCCGCAGCACGGCCTGCACGGAGGGTATGTACATCTGTCTACCATAACGCGTGGAATAAATGCATAGGGACCCTATAAGTAAAGTCACATCCAAATTTCAGAAAACTTTACGGGGGGTGCCGAGAGGGGCTACCTGTTAGTCTGAATGCGCTGCTAGACTTGGTTACTGAGGAAGCAGCATGGCAAAACATGAAATTGGTCATTCTGCTTATGTTGTTGACACCATTTATTGTTAAGACACAATGGTTTGTATAGTTGCAAGTACCTGGGTGGTTAGAATGTACATAATGTACATTGGAAATACAAATACATGATTTAAAAGGGGAATATTTAAATGTTAATTTAAGAGGCACTGGGGGGAGGGGGGACACTGGGGAGCCAGGGAGGCACTGGGGAGACACTGGGGGGACACTGGGGAGGCACTGGGGGGACAGTGAAAACACTTTGAACTGAGAAAGTCCCACCCCAGTGTCCCCCTGCATGCACTTTCAGTTCAAAGTATTTTCCACTTTCTCAGTTCAAAGTATTTTCATATGCACTCTCAGTTCAAAGTATTTTCACATGCACTTTCTCAGTTCAAAGTCTTTTCATGTGCACTTTCTCAGTTCAAAATGTTTTCACCTGCACTTTCTCAGTTCAAAGTGTTTTCACGTGCACTTTCTCAGTTCAAAGTGTTTTCACGTGCACTCTCAGTTCAAAGTTCACATGCACTCTCACTCAGTTCAAAGTCTTTTCACATGCACTCTCAGTTCAAAGTGTTTTCACATGCACTTTCTCAGTTCAAAGTTGTTTTTTTTCTTTTTTTTTTTATTTTTTTATATTACAGTTAAAAGCTGAGGATAAATAATGCATTTGTTAATAAGTTGTGCTATTTTGTTAATTTGTTGACCATGATGCTGTCATGATGCTGACATTGTACTGACACGAGGCAATGGTCTTTTGGGGGTATTTCATTTGACATGATGCAAAAATGCAACTTTTAGGGATGGACACAGGGTTCCACTTGAGGCCATGCAGGGGTGTTCCTTCAGCTAGGTTGCCCTTGACAGTTATATCAAGATGCAAGCTCCACAATGTACAGAATATAGCAAAATATGATAATACATAGACTACATGATGTGTAACTGTAATATCAGAGAGAGAGAGAGAGAGAGAGAGAGAGAGAGAGAGAGAGAGAGAGAGAGAGAGAGAGAGAGAGAGAGATGTCATGGTCAAATTCCTGAATGAAAGAAGGCGAGATTATTCTGGAACCTGATGAGGGTCTATTCTTGATCTATACAAGTTGCAATTCAAATTATACATAGCCTATATAATATTTTGGGACATAGCACATCCAGATGGACTTTTATTATAATAGAAAACAACCAAGTAACATTTAAAACATAGTTCAGCCTAAAGCAGCTAACAGGATACAACTACACACTTCAGCACCTGGCTAATTACATTTGTGTATGTGTACCAGTGAGCAAGTCTACCACTGTAAATGAGTGTTTGTAAGTCCGACACCGCCATCTAGTGGCAAAGTGGTTTACAACAACATTGTAAAGTTTGACATAGGATTGAACCTCACTGTTGTTCCTTCCAATTGAAGGTACACTTTTTCAGTACTAGTACCAGGGGTTAGTGTCGAAGTGTCCTTGAGCAAGGCTCTGAACCCCTAATTGCTCCTGATGTGCTGGTTGGTGCCTTGCATGGTTTCCGCCGCCATCAGTGTATTAATGTGTGTGTTAATGGGTGAATTGATGCACAATCTATGTAAATCACCTTGGATAAATGCTCTATATAAATGCACCATTTACCAGTATTTACCATTATTGTTTTATCAATTATTGTATAGCCTTGATTATTTGTTTTGTAATATTCAAGAAGCACTTGAATATATATAATTTATAATATATTATGTCGATTAGTTTGATTAAGTGTTGCACCCCTAAGACCAACAGAAGCAGGTGATAAAACTTCAAGACGAATAACGTGGACCTAACCTCATGTAACCTCGCCTCACCAGGCTTTCCACCACCTCGGAGGAAAGCCTGATCTCTGTTTCATTTCGGTATTATGATCCGCTCGGGACTAGCGGGTGATATCGTTAGGTCATGTTGTAGTATTGTTTTGTAGTCGACAGGCAGGAACAACAAACACAAACTTCCTTTTCCCTCAAACCGGAAGAATAACAATAAAAGCTCTCGTAGCCTGCAGCTTTTATTGAGAAAAATCGGTTTGAGGGAAAAGGAAGTTCGGGTTTGTTGTTCCTGCCTGTCGACTACAAAACAATACTACAACATGACGTAACGATATCATCCGCTCCCGTCCGGATACCGAAATTAAATGGTGCGTGCCCAGGCTAAACCTCATGTCAGCAGGTTTTTCACAAGCATGAGGAAAGCCTGGTATTTGTTCTAAACTGGCCCGTGTGAACCGGTTCAGAAAAAGAAGGGGAAATATAATTATGGGTTCGGGTGGTGGTTTTTCCGGTTGGCGTCGCATTGTTTTTGTTCCCCAACATAGTGTGAATCAATTAGTTTAGTCTTGCTGTAGTATTATGATATGATCTGAGTGCCTATGCTGTGTACTTGTACAATGTACGTTGTACGTGAATATACAATGTACTTGATATGTATTGTGTACTGCCTGAACTGTAACATACTTTATAGTATAGCTCCTGGAGTGGAGACATTTAGACAGCAAGGTCAGCGTGCTGCAGGCAGCTGGATCGTTATGTCTAGTTAGTGACGTCATTAGGATATGAGGATCCAAAAGCTATATATGTTCTGTATGTATGTAATAAACTTTGTGGACGTCTCGTGTCATGTTAGTTCTCCCGGGCCCGTCCGTCTGTCCGCCGCCGGACCAAGGAATGATTCAACCGGGTCGTCACACACCACCCAGCCTACACACACAAGACCTAGGTCTATCAGAACCAGACGAGGGTCCAGTACTTAGAGATTACAACACTCGCTAGTCACGTTCTGAGTTAGAATAAACTTCTAACTACACAACAGCTTCCATTTGACTAACATTGCCCGGTCTGGTTTTGGAAATTACTGTGTTAACATCCTTGGTATTCCCAAGTTTTCTGTTGTATTGATAGTGGTGTTACTGTTAATCATCATTCATGGGTGTGGTCACTGGTCACCTCACCAGTGCTGACACTCCTCTCTAGATTGGAGGGTGCCAAGTGTTGTAGAGGAGGAGGAGGAGGGGTGTGTTGTCTGTCTGTATTCAAGAGCAAAATGTTCTTTTGAATGTATAACGATGAGTGAGAAAAGTAACTATAGTATTTTGTACAACATCCATTTGAATGTTTAGGTCAGCCATATAGGCTATGGGCATATGTAGCTGGGTTAATGACTGTTGATTGATTACTTGGTATAGTGCATTTATATATAGCACTTTTATCCATGGCACTTTACATAGATTGTACATTCACACTCACACATTCATACACCGATGGCGGAGGAAAGCATGGAAGGTATAGCAACCTGCACAATTATGGGTTCAGTGTCTTGCTCAAGGACACTTTGACACTATAGCCTATACCTCTCTGCAGAGGGAGCCCATATTGACCTGGGAACCTCACTGTTCCCATCCGGCTGTTCTACCAGACACTCTACCCCTGAGCTAATGCCATGTCATGTGGTAGGATCCACTCCCTATAGTCCCTATACACGAGGGTGGCTGCAGGGGCAGTGAATCAGTTGGGCTTGGAGCAACAAGCTGTATGAGCACCATAGGGGTGAGCTGCCAGGGCCATTGCTTGTTTAACAGTTTCTTAAGTTCCTTGGTTGTTTTATTTAGTTTAGTTTGCGGTAAAGTGTTTTTGGGTAAAACAAATACCCCTGTTGGTGGAAGCTGTTTGGGGTGGACATCGTTGTCAAAATATATATTTTGCCACAAACACAAAGGGAGTACGTAATATTACCAGACACACAAGAGATATAGCCCTGCATGACCATAACAGTTCTGTAACTATATAGAGTGTAAAAAAGTGTTCCATGTAGCCTCGGTCCCATGAGGCTTACTTATCTGCGAAAAGAAAAGCCTGGTCACAACGTATAAGGCAGAGAAGCTATCGGCGGTTGTATCCTCCGGAACATCCGTCAGATGTATTTCCCCCGGATACGATATTTTCCATGACCAATCACAACACTTGTTTCATTCGCGGAGAATGTAAACTGATTTGTAAAAGCATCAACGTCATTTCCTTCGGCGATACTTCCGCTAAAATCCCGCACTTCCGCTGATAGTCTTTTCAGCTTACGTCTTGCCCAGGGTGGGTTCCATGTGTGGTTCTATTTGTACACTGAGAGTTAAAGGGACACTTCACCCTTTTTGCAAAAAAATATATGTTAATGACGTTTAGGAGCTTTAGAACACTTTCCTGGGGGTCTTTATGTGTGTAATATGTGGTTTTAGATATTTTAGATTGTAGCAGTGAGCCTGTTGTCTCTGATGTCATGGACACTGGGCTCACTTCCTTCCTGGACTACATGTTGTCTCAGTAAGACAGCTCTCCCCCTATCCACAAGGAGGAGCAGTGCACCAAAGAATTATGGGAATTGTAGTCCAGGAAGGTAGTGAGACCAGTGTCCATGACATCAGAGACAACAGGCTCACTGCTACAATCTAAAATATCTAAAACCACATATGACACACATAAATACCCCCAGGAAAGTGATCTAAAGCTTCTAAACGTCATTAACATGTATTATTTTGCAAAAAGGGTGAAGTGTCCCTTTAAGGGGGTCTTGCAAATAAAACATGGAGAACAACTAGTAGTTGGACTCCAAGTACAGTATGCCATGGTGTTCGTAGTAAATAAGTGTCATGCATATTCTGAGGGAAACCTGGAGTTCATTGAGTTGATTCAGTAGACCTAATTGGGTCTTATGATCAAAATAAGAACATTATAATGGCGTGTAAAAAGAAAATTAAACATTTGCCACGGACAAGACCAAAGCTTGAACAGTTGGTTCTCCAGAGTGCTGAAGGCTGTGTATAAAGGCTGGTTTGTGTTGTGTTGGGCTGCCCTGGGGGGGGGAGAGAGAGAGAGAGAGAGAGCGCACGCCATGCTGGAGACATGGAGAGAAGCTCCATGATAAATCCTTCAGTAAGAATGAAGCCTTTTGAAGATCTGAGCAAAAACAACTGTGTGCTGCAAAGGACACATCAGGACACCAAAAAGAACATGAAAGACACACCGCGACAGCTATAGTGAACGCAGAAGTGCAGAAAAACAGACGTTTAAACACCGGGATAGTCTCAGTTGTGAAGGAAGGAAAGGAAGGAAAGGAAGGAAAGGAAGGAAAGGAAGGAAAGGAAGGAAAGGAAGGAAAGGAAGGAAGGAAGGAAGGAAGGAAGGAAGTTAATCATTTCTAGAAGGGGTGTGGTATTCATCAATTTAATGAGGCTCACATCAAAGTCCAGCCTGCCGTTAAGATAAATGAGCACTGTCCATGTCCACTGTTATACAGAAATACCCTCCACCCTTCTTACCCTCCACCCATCGAACTACCCTCCACCCATCTAATACCCTCCACCTATCTAACTACCCCCACCCATCTAATACCCAGCTCCACCTATATCTAACCCTCCACCCATCGAACTACCCTCCACCCATCTAATACCCTCCACCTATCTAACTACCCCCACCCATCTAATACCCAGCTCCACCTATATCTAACCCTCCACCCATCTAATACCCTCCACCTATCAAACCCCACCCATCTAATACCCTCCACCCAGCTCATGTCCCGGATGCTGTATACGGATGTATACACAAATGTGCAGTAAAATAAATAACAGAAATTGCTCAATGCTGACAGCAGGTACGTGGATTCAAGAATGTATCTACAGTATA
>NC_137872.1:38885304-38900304 GCF_963924005.1 Protomyctophum bolini | reverse complement strand
TGGCGCAGTGGGGCTAGACGCAATCAAAAGGCACGACGCAGAAGCACACGTGCATGTGATTCACGCGCCCAGTGAATGAACGCGTCAGAGCACCAGCAGAGTTATAAGGCTGCTCCCATATAGGCTGCTCCCATAGAGTTATAAGGCTGCTCCCATAGAGTTATAAGGCTGCTCTCATAGAGTTATAAGGCTGCTCCCATATAGGCTGCTCCCATAGAGTTATAAGGCTGCTCCCATAGAGTTATAAGGCTGCTCCCATAGAGTTATTAGGCTGCTCCCATAGCGTTATATGGCTGCTCCCATAGAGTTATAAGGCTGCTCCCATAGAGTTATAAGGCTGCTCCCATATAGTCATAAGGCTGCTCCCCATAGAGTTATAAGGCTGCTCCCATAGAGTTATAAGGCTGCTCCCATAGAGTTATAAGGCTGCTCCCATAGAGTTATAAGGCTGCTCCCATAGAGTTATAAGGCTGCTCCCATAGAGTTATTAGGCTGCTCCCATAGAGTTATAAGGCTGCTCCCATAGAGTTATAAGGCGGCTCCCATAGAGTTATAAGGCTGCTCCCATAGAGTTATAAGGCTGCTCCCATAGAGTTATAAGGCTGCTCCCGGAAGCTGGATCTACAATTTTCTCCTCCCACCAAGTGGTTAAGAAACTGTTGGACGACCAACAACATTAGCTGGGGTTCCTGTGTTGCGTTACATTGAAATCGGTGACCTATGGATAACTTGTTTTGCTATTGCTATACCCTTTAAATGTCCATGGCCATTGACCAGGCCCGGAGTGGAACTCCAAATTATACGCCCTGGCAGGCCACACCGCACGCGCGCGCAGCGCGCGCCGAAATTTTGGGGGCCCTTGTGGGACATTTTGGGGGCCTTTACAGTAATTTCACATGATAAATGTACCATCTGATGTTATTTATATTATTAACTTCTTCCCTCCATTAACACAAGACACACAACGTAGTTGTGCTGCAGCAACACTGCCTGAATTGAATTGAAATTGACTGTGGCTGGCCTGGCCTGAGCTTAGGAGAGATTTCTTTTTTGCTGGCCTGCCCTGATTAAAAAAAAAAAAACCTTTTTTTTTCGGTGCTCCCGATGGCCAAACCGGGCCTGCCATTGACAATGCATTGGGACCTTAAAGGCGTAGTGAAATGAAAAATACATTTTTCACACTTTTAGACCATGTGCTCCATCTTGCGGTAGGGGCCCTTTTTCCTTAATTTGGGGATTTAGTATTGCGTGAGAGTTGTGTCCCCGTAAAATGTGTTATCTTGTGTATCTAAGTCCATAAAACACCTCCATTAACCCTGACATTATGCATAGCTGTGGTTTGGGCGTTACAGTGATTAAACCAATCACCGTGCCACCTGTCATTGCCTTTAAGAGATCCATTATCCATTTAACATTATATGCCCATGGCCATGGAAGAGTGACACGTTGCTGTCTTGAAATATAGCCTATTTATATTTGATACAGAGGCCGGGTTGTTTTGTGTCCAGTAGCTCACAACACAGCCTCACTCGTGCAAATCGAATAACTTCTTTGACTAGACAATTAAACACAATAAGCACAAGGAATAAATTGACACTGCTGATTATAGTAAAATTCCAATCACAGAGATTTGTGGAGAGTTAAGACAGAACGAGACCTCTGAGCTGTGAATGTTGTGCAACATGACTCACGCCGAGGCAGCTCCGACTCAGGTCTCACCGTCTCAGAGTCAGAGGCGCATTCTTTTATCAAACAGAATTCGCATTGAAGAGGCACTTTCCATTGTCCTAAACCTGTGTGCATAAGATAGCAAATATAGGGAAAGCGCATGAACACGCCTACAGACACACCTCCACCCGCAAATATAGGAGTCGGCAAAATTAATAGTGTGTTGTGTGGCCGCAAGATAACGTTTACGCATGGTGGAAGCTCCTAAATGCCTAATTCACGGAAAAGGTTTATTACTTGAGGATAAAGCATGCATGGCATAAGATGGAGCCCCATATCCGTGGTCATCATATGGGCATACCTAACAATGGATGCCAAAAAAATTGGCAAATTCTCATTTATGTGTGTGTTTATATCTAGTCCATACAAATATTTTTTTAATTACTTCCTGAAAATCAAAATGTGCTGCGTGATGACGTGTAGACATCGATAAAAGCCAATAAAAATTAAGCTCACCAGTTTGATTTCTGACAGTCAGACTTTGAGACCCCATAGCGTGGAGGGATGCGACACTCTGATTGGTTCAGAAACTACAAAGCCAGCGTTTCAGGATTAAACTTAAAAATACACCTTTAAACTCTACACCTTTAAACTGCAACCTTTTTCAAAGTAAAAGTCTCAAGTGCATGTGTATATCCACAGTAAGGTGTTTATTCAGTCAGTCTCTCTGATAAAGTAGTTAATGGTCATGGTATCAAGGAAGGATATCTGTACAGTGTGTCATGGGTGTGTGTGTGCGTGTGCGTGTGTGCGTGCGTGCGTGTGTGTGTGTGTGTGTGTGTGTGCGCGTGCGTGTGTGTGTGTGCATGCTTACGCAGGTGAGAGTGATTGAATCATGTAGGTCAAGCAGATAAATGTCATGTCTCATGAGAGAGAGAGAGAGAGAGAGAGAGAGAGAGAGAGAGAGAGAGAGAGAGAGAGAGAGAGAGAGAGATAGAAAGAGTCTTCACACAACGTTGACAGCTGTGGCGTTCACATAGTCATTTGACCTAGCCTGGCTAAAGCCAGACCGAAGCAGTCGTTGGCAAAAAAATTGCCTGCCTACATTTGACCCACCTTTTTCTGCACGCACGCACGCACGAACGAACGCACGCACATACAATCATGCATGTATGTATATAATAATCATAATTATATATACCAAGTTAAGTACATTTACTATGAAATCGTCCATTTTTGTCCGACAGTTTATCACTCAACATCCCCATACATGGGAAAGCCTAACTCAAGACCAAGGCAGAGTACAGTGACTATAGTACATTTTGGAGGTCAAGGGTCAAAACACCTTATCACACTCAGTTTCACCTAATATAGCCTATATAGTTAATGCACTTTGTCTTAATCTGTATAGGGCTGTATAGGCCTATTGTCACTACCTCTTAATTATGAGTTTAATCAATATTTGAAAATATGAAAATACCCTACAGGCACCTCCTGTCATACTGTATGAATTACATAATTCATTTTTTTTTTTTTTTTTTGTGTCTTGTCATAAGACTCGTCCCATGCATGCGTGCGTGTCAGATATCATGTGGCCTGTAGTCACTACTTTTGGGCTTGTTTTCGTAGACCAGGTCGCTTGTTTCTCTCACGTACTGTGGCAACACTGACTACACCCAGCAGCATGGATCACAGAACATCCAGTCCATCATGAGCTGGCTTTTACTTTCTTAATAACGGATCACGTGTCACTTAAACGCCATACATTGTGTGCGTGCGTGCATGTGTGCATGCTTGTGTCCGTGCGTGTGAGGATAACAGCTGAAAATGATACTGTTGCGTGTGTTCACTGCGTTGGTAAATATGATATAGGATGTGCGTTTAGTATCACTTTCCAACACCCGTTGCCAGTTCCCTTTTGTTGTAGTGAGCACGTTATGTTCTAGTCTGGGATATATCGCAGCGCGTTATGTTATAGTCTGTGATATATCGCAGCGCATTATGATATATTCTGGAATATATCGCAGCGGGTTATGTTAAAGTCTGGGATATATCGCAGCGCGTTATGTTATATTCAGGGATATATCACAGTGCGTTATGTTATATTCAGGGATACAGTATATTGCAGCACGATACATATCTCTGTTGATACTGCTATATGTGTTATGGTTGCACTAAACTAAATTTTGTTGTATGTCCCATACAGTGACAACAAAGATCTTATCTTAAGACAACACCCTCTTTTTTTTTCTTTTTTTTTACCGATTACCGGATTTCGCTCAGGAAAGGGAAGACCGATGCTCTCCGCTGAAACTTGTTGCCCCTGTGACCCAACTCCGGATAAGCGGTCGAAGATGTATTAATGGATGGATGGAAGTTTTGGAACCTGTTATTGTGACAGATTAATGCATTCTTGATTCTGAGTCTGATAGTCTCACGTCATGCAGGTGAGCTATACACCCTGCATTTATCAGCAGATATCAGGCATGTCAGTGTAAACATAAGTGACACAGTGACAGTGCCAGAGCAGCAGCAGCGGAGCGTCCCTGCAGTCAAAGTAAAGCTCATTTACTGTACAAGAAGTACAGTTCTCCATGTGCGCATGAATAGTATAATAGCATAAAACTGTGAGCACGATAATCCGACACAAGTATTCGTTTTTTGACAATTAAAGGCAAAACATGAGGATATACAGTAAAATAATATGTGCTATCTCTACCTCACTTCACAGTGACTAATAAAGTCACTGAACTGAACACGAATCTCATACACTAATCAAAAAGACCACCAATTGCAAACATTCATTCAAAGTTCAACGATACAGACCAATCCACACTATAGCAGGACACTGCTGCATATCATTAAATGAGATTATACCCTGCTGCATATCATGTTTTGGCATTATGATCAAAGCAATAATAAGGCTAGTAAGGTGTATGTACACTGTAGGCCTACAGCACATCATGACATAACCGCATATTATGTCTCTTATATAATGTAAACATTGTATTGTATTGTGAGCTTGTAGAACTAATACTTTGGCTATTTTTTTAAGGGTTTTGACAATAACGGCATGCCCAAAATTGGGACTCCAGGTTGACAGTGGTCCCCTAGCTGGGCCTTTTGTCAGGGTTCAGTTCTGTGTGTGAGTGATTACTGCCTAACCAGATGCAATAGAGACACATTGGGACTACAAATGTCACGCCCCCAAATGAGACAGCGGCCCCACTTCTGGTCCGTTAGAACGAGGCCAGCCCATAGAAGTCCATTGAAATTCAACTGTAGTTAGCCTACTTTTACTATATATTATAGATGTCTATGAGGAAAATGCATTGGGATTCATTTCCTGGGCCTGGCGTTGTCATGAAAGGGGGCGGGACTGCGACGCTCTATTGCAGTGCTGTGGTTTGGAGGGTGGAGCCAGAGTTAATCAGAGGAAGGGGAGACACCTGGCCAGTGTCTCCTCAAACACTATAAGAGACCTGCTCTTGTCATGCTCCTCTCTCCTCAGTCCTCCTCAGGCTCAGGCTGCAGTAGCAGCTGAGAGAGAGAGAGCACCTTAGCCATTTTGTTAGTTAAAGTGGGCACCGGCATATGTTTCCCTACCAGTTTAAGTGGAAAACTTAAATGAATTGCTTTATCTTAAATATTTCACCATTTGTTAATTAATAAACAGTTACAATTTTGCTTAACATCCATGTGGTCTCCCCCTGTATGCACAAGAACGCAATAAAACAAATTTCACCTACTTGTTTTTATACTCTGTAAATCTGATGTGACAAATCTGATTCTGTTTCTGTTTCTTTGTTGTTGTGGCCTTGGAGCCATGCAGGCCATATCAATAATAATCGTTATTGTCCCAAATTATATTAGTCTTCACAGCCTGTTCCGAAAGCAACAACAAAAAACAACAACACATGCATGAAGCACAAAACAACATAATTATCACCAAGGCAATACAATACAGGAGGTCCCCACTTAATTATACACAGAAAACCAACCCATGGGCCATAGACGTGGCAGTTTGTTTAATGCCGCAATCTCAGAATTGCAAAACTCCTGCCAAAACGAACCCTTTCCCACTTTGAGGTTCTGTATCTTCGCCCCGACGGCATGAGGTCGAAGTAGCGATACAGGGGATTAAGCGAGATGCGTGCCATTCGTTATTAAGCGTGTGACGGTCTTATTGCTCATATCAGAACGTGTGGTTTGGGAAGTCCTATGATCTTGGAAGCAAGGTCGTCATCAAATAGGCGATGGTGTGAGGTTATATCAAATATTTTTCTTCTCGCCATGAAAGTGGATTTGAAACTGGCACGTTGGTGGAAGATGATGGTCTTAATGTGACAGGCCAAGTCAAATGGTTGTAGATGTATACATGGTGGTTGTTACGGAGGAACTTAGTGCCTCTCTGACATCACAACCAGGACGTCAGGGGTGACATCACTCCCGACATCCCAACACCATAAATATCAGATGCCTACGCAGGTTAATTGGAATGAAGTAAGAAGAACCGGAACCCAGATCACGTAGCAGACCTCGGATATCATATCAAGATCTCGCAAGTGACCGCCGGTTCGACCTGCGCTCAAGGTATAGGTTACCCAGTCCCTATCCCTCGGCATCCCCACGGACCAGACACGGCCTGTTTATAGGTCTCGGTCACAGTGGTCTTGTATGCGACAGGATTTACTTTACTTTATTTGTTTATTTTATTGTAATGAACATTACAAATAAATGCAACGTAAAATACACTGGAATTAACAAAGATGCTAAATGTCACCCGTATAGTCATATGGTGAATATGTGCATGCTACGGTGGTCCTGTGTGCGACAGGAGAACTCATACTGTAGGTTGTAGATGTAGAAGATGATGGTCTTCTGTGTGACAGTATAGCCTACAAGTCATATGGTGGTTGTTTTTCTGCATAATAAATATGTTGGATGAGGATCAAACATAATCCAGACATTATGCTGCGTGTGGATTCTCTATAATAACGCATCCGTTGGTAATCTGAACTTCAAAGGCAGCCGTGAAGCTCCAGCGCCGACACAATAAAGACCCTCATGAAATTATCATGAACGCATTTCTATTAACCTGACTCATTACTTTTGTAGTTTTTCCAAATAATTGCGCGTGCGCGTGCGTGCGTGCGAGCGAGAGAGAGACTAGACAGAGAGAGACAGAGAAAGAGACACACAAACAGAGAGAGACAGACAGACAGAGAGAGACAGACAGACAGAGAGAGGGGGTGAGCAAGATGGAGCCGTAATGGATACCGTAATCAAAGATGAGACGGACATGGAAATATAATGATTTAAAAGAGAACTTTCGGCCCAGGTTGGGTTAAAATAATAATATATATACATTTTTGTTTTGAAATATACATATATTAACTAATTTATTGCAGCTATAGCTGTCCCAGTTCCAGGTGCCATCACTTTAAAAGTCGGAGTTTGTTCCCTAGCGTCGGGGTACGTATATATGCGGACATGGGAAAGAAAGAATTGTTCCACCATTTTGTGTCTATGAGGTGACAGTACTTCATTAGACACCCTGGAGTCGTTTTTATGTGCAATGGTGCATTACCTTTGTATTTAGGGTTGTCTAAAGTGCCTCTCTCGAAGAGAGTCATATGGGTCCGAGACACTTGGTGGCGCTGGAGCACAGAACAAAACATAAACTCACGAGCTAATTTATTGGTTCGTGGAGCTGTCACTCAAGGCGGCGCCTCCGGTCCTGACCCGCAGGTATAAAACCGGTGGGCGTACACGCCGAGTCATTCCTACATTTTTCTGCGCTTGGATGCACACAGCACAACGAGTACACCAAAGTTCACACCGGCTGTTGAAGTTGTATTTTCCCGAAAGACGGACGAGTCTAAAACCGACTTGTACCGCGGGGATTCGCAGCCACAAGAAGGTGTTTTTTTCTCTCTACGAGCTACTAAGCAGATAAGTCAAATAAGACTCATAACACAAGTGAGCCTGCCCGGCGGCTTGTTGTTCTGTCTTCCCTCTCATTACCCTCTAGCTAGCGTTGTTAGCTGTCAGCTAGCTCCGTTAGCCTGTCTGTGGTTTAGCTTCAGCGTTGCTGCCGCCTCTTTTCTCCACGGCTAGCCTCTCGTTAGTCGCTGACTAATCTGAGTCCTAGCCGCAGCCCGCAGCCTCGCTTCTACACCTCTCGGTGACGGCGGGCATACCGGTACGTTACGGCCATACCACCCTGAACACGCCCGATCTCGGAAGCTAAGCAGGGTCCGGCCTGGTTAGTACTTGGATGGGAGACCGCCTGGGAATATCAGGCGCTGTAAGCGTCTACATCTACCGCAGGCTAGACGGGCCGCATTCTCAACCCTTCCCCACTCTCTCTCAACCCTTCCCCGCATTGGGGACAAGAAAAGGGTCTCCCTGGCTCCCTCCTTTACACGGTGGGCCAGCAACAACACGTGGGGTAGCCTTCAGCCGTCGACTGAAGGCTAACCACTGTGTGTGTTCCGCTTCACGTTACCCTCTATAGTAGGGGAGTTAAGTGAGAAAAATATTTTTATTTAGTAGTGGTGCTAAATAAATAATATATATTATTTTTTTTATATCTTAAAATGAAATAAAAAAAGGGGTTTGAGAATAAGACAAGGAACAAGCCATCTCCACCATGGCTACAGATGGCCACGATGATGGACCCCTTCCAAGGCTCTGTTTCAACAGGGTTTGTAACAACCTCTTGACTAAAGAAGTTTCCACTTGGGCTACTGATTCTTCCTCAGACTACAACCAATACCCAAGATGGCCTGCGGGGGTGGCGACAGCCCTCCCCAATTCCCAGTGGTGCACCACGAGTCCTACTCTTCTACTCCACCACCACTTTTCTTTTTATCCGGTTTTGTGAGTTACAGACAGCTTTTCCTCACAACAATTTTGTTATAGTATATATTATTATTATATAATGATATTATATTATAACTTAAAAGTGAAGTGCTTCTACAATGTCTTGGACTGCTGGTTCCTTCTTCAAGCTACACCAACACCCAAGATGGCCTGCGGGGGTGATAAAGGCCGCCAACAACAAGCTCCACACGCTCTTCACCGCACTGGTAAACAGACCTGTGGAGCCAGACCCAAGACATCAGCCAGGCCTCGCCGGCTTGCTCTGGGTGCTGCTCTCCCTCCAGCGGGATCTAGTCAGCCCACCACCTCGTCCTCTCTCTTCAGACCCCTCAACCTCGACGCGTCTCAGAGACACCGTGACGAGTCCTTCCTGGGCTCCTCCCCTGCCGGGAAGGCGGCTCGGACCGCCAACAACAAGCTCCACATGCTCTTCACCTCACTGGTAAACAGGCCTTGGAGCCAGACCCAAGACATCAGCCAGGCCTCGCCGGCTTGCTCTGGGTGCTGCTCTCCCTCCAGCGGGAGGCCTCCACCGACACTGCTACTACTTCACGCAGCGGCCGAAGGCACGAGTCTCACTCGACGTGACGACCCTCGACAACCGACTGCTTCCCTCAACATTACAGGTATGTACATTGTGAAGCTAGGTTTGTTTAGCTGTTTAGCTAACCTTTTCGAGGTCGGGAGTAGCAACCTCATTGGATGGCCGACGCCACCCTAGAATGTTTAGCATTCCAGTTAGGCTGTTTTCAAGGTGCCACACCAACTCGTCTATGACATAGCCATAGCATCGGAGCTACTTCGGCTATTGTCTCACGCTGCTCTCATACGGTCACTGAATGCCTCACGTTGCTGTCCAACAGCCAACGTGACGGCTGCCAGGATTACGACCGGCACAGCGTCTTTGGAGGGGCCGATCGGACCCTGCAACTCCGTCTCCAGGAGGAGCGTGCTCAGACGCTTTCCCATGCCTTGGGCCCCGTCCAGGGTGTAGCAGCCCCAGACTGCACACCGGGACCGCTCCCCAAAGAAAGGCAAAAGCTCTTGACACAGATCCCCACCATGGGTGGGTCTGTGGCCAAGCTGCACAGTATGTACACGACAAAAATCACTGTCGGGGGACCACCGCTTCCCCTGTCCCAGGTTTTTCAGAGCACATTACACGGCTAGCTGGAAGGAGCCCATGACTCTCCCGGCTACCCCGCGACGCTCTCAATGCTTCAGAGCTCCCTTCTTCAGGAGAGGGGCCACGGCCCTACTCCTGAACAGTTGGCTAGAGTTCGTCTCCTACATGAGAAAATTGTGACCTTCACGTACTGACTCACCGACCTGACCGGCCTTATGGCCACCGCTTCCATCACCTCAGAGCATGCTAGGTGGCTGGAAGCCTCACCTGGTCTGGATCCCGTTGCCCAGAGAGAGTTTTCCGAGGGTGCTATCATCCCCGGAGGCCTCTTCAGAGGCGCACTCAAGAGGATCACCCTCAACGTGGAGGTGCAGCGTCCAGGCTGCGAGGCCCTGACCAGCAGCCGAAGTAACACACTCCCTACCCTCCCCCCATGCGCCGGGCCCAGCACCGGACGTAGCAGTCTCGGACTGCACGTCCAGTCCGCCCGCAATGCGCTTCTGGACCATGGCACAGGTGGGCGTCCTGGGCGTCCCTGTAGCCAGGTCCCTCGATATTGTTTGCACAAGTACAGCATTTTTTGTCTGTAGTACAGGCTATGCCACAATACAAAAAGACAACAAAACAATATCCACGGAGGGGGGGACATGAACCCACTGCCACGGGGGCCCCATGGGCCCCCCCCCCCCGACGCAGTGGGGCAGGGCATAAGGTCAGTGGCGTACCAAAACGCCACTGGGGAGACGGGTCATGCCCAATTTTCTCCGACATGCTAGGGAACACTACCCCCAGGCGGGGCGTGCCTCCCATAGCCGGAGAGAACCCACTAGCCAAGCACCTGGCACAGTGGGAGTGGTGCGGAGCATCCCCGTGGATCCTCAACACCATAGCGAAGGGCTACAGACTCCAGTTCGCAGAACACCCCCAGCGTTTTCAGAGGTCGTCTTCACCAACGCCGGGGGTCCGGAGGGTCTGATTCTCCAACAGGAGATAGCTTCCTTGCTGGAGGAGGATGCCGTCAGAGAGGTACCCTTGGCCCAGCGTCGCAGCGGGCTCTACTCCCGCTACTTTCTGTTCAAGAAAAAGGGGGGGGGGGGTCTACGTCCCATCCTGGACCTGCGGATACTCAACAGGCACCTCAAGTCTTTTCAGTTCAAGATGCTGACGGCCGAGTCTCTGGTGCGCTCCATACGCCCAGGCGACTGGCTCACATCCATAGATCTAAAAGACGCCTATTTCCACATCCCTATTTACCCACCTCACAGGAAGTTCCTGCGGTTTGGGTTCCAAGAAAAGGCTTATGAGTACACGGTCCTTCCATTCGGGATGTCCCTCAGTCCCAGAGTGTTCCGTCCGCTGTACGGAGGCCGCTCTGGCACCCCTGAGACTTCTGGGTCTATGGGTGTCCAGTTACATAGACGGCTGTCTCCTATGTTCGGATTCAGCAGAGGAGGCCGCGAGGAACACGACTCGGGTCGTGTCCCATGCGACCTCACTGGGTTTCAGGATAAACCTAGCCAAGAGCATGCCTACCCAATCCACGGATTTCATGGGCATCACTCTGGACTCTGTCTCCTACAGGGCTCCGCTGAGTCGGGACAGGGTCAACGACCTCCTGAAGTGCGTGACCATGTGCAAGACAGGCCGCACACTTCCACTGGGTACGTGTCTACGGATGGCCGGACTCATGGCCTCGGCCATCTCTCTGGTAGGTCTGGACAGACTCCATATGAGGCCTTTTCAGCGTTGGCTGAAATCCCTCTTCCACCCTTGCCCCAAGGACCTAGACCTATGGGTCTGGCCCGTGAGAGGCTAATGCTGACTGAGGCCGGTTTCCCTCCGAATGTTGTCGCAACGATTCAGAAGGCCAGAGCCCAGTCGACAATGACCCGCTACGAAACAGCCTGGGGTGTGTTCGAGCAGTGGTGCTCAGAACGACCTAACCAGGTTATCCCATTCCAAGCTTCAGTAGTTTACGCCCTGACATTCCTGCAGGAGTTCCTAGACAGAGGTCTAGGCCTCTCCTCAGTGAGAACCCACTTAGCAGCCATCTCGGCCTGCCAAATGGGCGTTAACGACCAGACAGTATGGAGACATCCGCTGGCAAAACGGTTTGTGAAGGGCGTACGCAGGGTACACAGGGTCGACAGACCCCTGGTCCCCTCTTGGGCTCTGTCTCTAGTCCTCAGGGCTCTAAACAATGAGCCCTTCGAGCCACTGCAGACGGCTGACCTGAAATGTCTTACACTAAAGCCAGCCCTCCTGGTCGCCCTGACGTCCGCTAAGAGGGTCAGCGATCTACACGCACTTTCGACCAGAGTGACAGTGTCCTCGAACTGCACTCTAGCTCTGTAATGGTGGTCGAACAGAGGTGTTCTGACGGAGGGGGTCCCGAGGGGTCTCCCCACAGTCAGGAGGTTGGTCACCGCCGACGCCAGCCTCTCCGGTTGGGGCGCCACCCACGACGGGAGGATGGCCAGGGCTGTGTGGGATGCCGCATTACGCTCCTCCCACATCGACTACTTGGAACTACTGGCAGTGTTCCTGGCACTCCGAGAATTCGAACAATTCCTCAGAGGTCACCACGTCCTGGTTCGTTTCCGAAAACACCACGACGGTTTGTTACATCAACAGGCAGGGGGGACTTCGGTCCTCTCGCCTGTGTTCTCTGTTTTATGCGTTCCCCCGTTGGAACTGATTCCGCATGTCCTAGCCAGGGTGCGGGATCAGGGATCAGAGCTGCTACTAGTAGCTCCAGCCTGGGGATCTTGGAGACAGGACATAGTCCCTCTCCTGTTCAAAGAACCATGGCAGCTTCCTCTGTGGAGGGACCTGCTGACCCAGGCCGGAGGAGAGATCTTTCACCCACGTCCTCAGGACCTAGATCTCTGGGTTTGGCCCGTGAAGGGGCGTCGCTAGAAGCGATTGGCCTGCCTCCGAATGTCGTAGAGACGATCCTTGGTGCCAGGGCTGCCTCCACCAGACGACGTTATAACACTGCCTGGCTTGTGTTTGAGCGTTGGTGCTCGGACAGACAGGAAGAGGTCTTCCCTTTTCAGGCGTCTGTGAGACACATTCTGATTTTCCTACAGGAGTTCTTGGACAGGGGTCTTGGTCTCTCCTCAGTCAAGATCAACCTGGCGGCCGTAGCGGCCTATCAGGTTGGTATGAACAACAGACCATTCAGTGAACACCTGCTGATCCGTCAGTTCATGGAAGGAGTTGCGCGCCTCAGAGCGGTCGCCAGATCTCTGGTCCCCTCGTGGGACCTGACGATAGTCTTGGACTCCTTGATGAGAGACTCCTTCGAGCCACTGGAAACAGTGGACCTGAAGTTCCTCTCTCTGAAAACCGTTTTGCTTGTCGCCCTGACGACAGCAAAGCGGGCTGGTGACATGCACGTGCTCTCAATGAGCAGCGGCTGCTTGAGATTCAGTGGTAATGACACCAGGGTCACGCTCAGGCCGAACCTTTCATTTCTACCTAAGACCTTTCCCTCGGGCTGCTCGCCTGTGGATCTCACGGCCTTCCATCCTCCTCCCTTCTCTTCGGTGGAGGATAGGAGACTACATTGTCTCTGTCTTATGAGGGCCCTGAAAGTCTACAGGTCAAGGACTGCCCCCTTCAGGCTGGGTGAGCAGCTCTTTGTAGCCTGGGATTCCCAGTGGAAGGGTAAACCCATTTCGAAAGTAAGACTCTCGCAGTGGATTATGGAGGCTATAAGGTTAGCCTATACCTCGTGTGGTTCTGAACCCCCAGAGGGTCTACGTGCACACTCTACAAGAGGTTTGTCTGCATCCTGGGCCTTGGCCAGGGGAGTCCCGATTCAGGATGTCTGCGCTGCGGCGAGTTGGTCGTCTCCGTCGACCTTCGCCACGTTTATAACCTGGATGTGGCCCCTGCAACCCTGGGACATGCAGTCCTGGGGGTTGCCGCCCATTTGAGTCAGGAAGTCTGACTGTTTTTTGTTTTGGTCAAGAGGTCCCTTCTGGCCCCTGGCCTTTAAAAACCCTCTCAGTCTCCCTTGCGGGAGGGACGCACATTCACGTGACGTCTCTCTGGAAAAAGGGGGACCGTGGAGCGGTCCTGTCAGCCGGGGTGATCACTACGCTGTCATGCGTTACCAGTTACAAATCACCTGTGCTGTGGGTTACAAGTCACCCTTATACTGTGGGTTACAAGTCACCCGTGCCGTCCGTGTGCGGTTTAATGGTTAGGTTAGTGTTTGAGTATAGGCCGGGTATATATATCAGAATAATGACTCTTGGTATGTCGGAAAAGAACGCCTGCACCCGTGGAAACTATACGCACAAAAACACATTTCACCCACTTTTTACCTATATAAAACGTTGACGTGACAATAAAGCTGATCCTGATGAACCAGAACCGTCTCTATAACCATGCATGATGCACCACCAGCAGAGCTTCTGGCCTCGTGGACTCAAAACCGTCCATCGCTCTGCAGCTGTCCCCCCTTCACATGCCCTTCAATCTCTCCTGTCACCTAACCTCCAACCCGCCCCAATACACACACACACACACACACACGCACACACACACACACACGCTCCCCGTCTGCCTCCTGAAACAAGCCCCCCCCCCCCCCCACCCCCCCGCTCCTCTTGCCTATAGGCTTTGAGCTGTGCCGCCGCCTGCAACGCATAAATTCATAAATATGGAGTCATACTGTCTCACTCTGTGTGTGTGTGTGTGTGTGCGTGTGCGTGTGTGTGTGTGTGCGTGTGTGTGTGTGTGGGGGGGGGGGGTCGGCAGCCCAACAGGGAGACCCTCTCTTTCAAGTGTCACCAGATCACAGACGTTCAGTGTTTACACACCAGACCCCATCCAGACCCCCACCCCCCCCCCCCACGGGGTGACAGACACCGGGGCTGACCATGGGAGGACGAGCAGCTTGGTGCCACACAGCCGCCGACCCTCTGATGTGGCCGACTGACTGTCGTGGCTGCCCTGACCCCTGGGAGACAAGGGGGGGGGGGGGGGGGGGGGGGGCAACGGGGCCAAAGGTCAAACAGGACCAAACAAGTGACCCCCCCCCCCCCCCCCCGCCCCCCCAACCCCCTCCCACCTTCATGCGGCCGGCCGGCCTGGTGGCGCCCGCGGTCCTCATGGGCCCATCTCATCATCTCTCGCTCCACACATGATTGCTATATTATGCACAATGTGATTATAGGGATTTCAATGTCACCCCGCCTATATATACCTGCACCCTCCTCCTCCTCCTCCTGTCTGGGAGTTTTTATATACCCTCGCCAAAAGTCACGGCACGGAAGAGCTTGTTTTGCCTCGTTTGCTCCACT
>NC_137872.1:38879292-38885104 GCF_963924005.1 Protomyctophum bolini | reverse complement strand
CAGGGACGTCATGTGATTTCACGGGGGGGGGAAACGTGTGTACAGTATATAGCGTCACATGAGACACAATGACCAACAGCCTATAGCTGGCTTCCCTATATGTTATGAATGGTACATGGTGCATTTATATAGGGCCTTTATCAATGGTGCTTTACATAGATTGTGCATTACATTCACCCATTCACCTGACACACACACACACACACATGCATACACCGATGACAGAGGAATCCATGCAAGGGACCAACCTGCACGTTACCTCGACACAACTCTGGGAGAGCCCGAGTTCAAACTGGGAACCTTGCGGTTGCCGTTCAGCCACTCCACTGCCGCCCCTTGAATGAATGAATGAATGAATGCATAATTGAGAGATTATGTTACGTGTCATGTCATGTCATGTCATGTCATAGACAACCTCCCCCAAAAAACACAGGCCAATTGTGTTCATAGATGCTTCGACAAAGCCAGATACATCGTGGTGGATTTCAACCACAAGACCCATATGCACTTTACCACTGCACCACCCTATAGAGTGCCTACTATAGTGATGGGTTTAAAAGCGAAGATGTAACAAAACAAGAGGATATAAGCCTATACACAGTAGGAAATGTCCCAATGGCAAACATTGCAACAAGATAACATCTGGCTCTGTCACCGGGTTACACAAGTTATAGTGTTCCGTACAACAGCAGAATAATAAAGTATTGAATTGAATTCAGCTCCGACTCAATCATATCACAAATAAGGAGCGACGTAAGGCAAGTTTTTATACATTATACACCTCGACCAATCTCTTTCTTAGAATAAAGAATAAAGGGAGCAAAACAAAAACAAAAAGCGAGGGAGGACTGGAGTAACGGAAAACATGGAGAAAGAGGTAGGAAAATAGCAGAGAAGAAGAGCACAGCTAAAGGAAGCGTTTTATCCTGCTGTGTTAAATTGGGTGTGACTACATATGATAGATTCTGAATCCCTGAGAAGGAACAAAAAAGAAAACACATGCATGCACAGTCGCACGCACGCACGCACGCACGCACACACACACACACACACACACACACACACACACACACACACACACACACACACACACACACACACACACACACACACACACACACACACACACACACACACACACACACACGCACACAACAGAAAACAAATTAACATTTAAAACGCTTGGGCTTCTTTCATGTGTTTTTCCTCAAACCGTCATCAGGCCCCTAATGGGGGGCCAAGTTCAAAGCTCCTCTCCACTCCCCCTGCTGCGCGCAAATGGAGGAACAACACTTCCGTCTCTCTCTCTCTCTCTCTCTCTCTCTCATCCTCCCTGTGTGCCTTTTTTCCCTTTGCTGTTTCTCCCTGTTTTCAACCCCTCCTGCACCCGAGACCCAACCAACCTCACCCCCACCCGCCCCCCCCCTTCCTTTCTCATTTCCATTCCCAGGCTGTGTCTATATGGGCAGATTCAACACCGAGTCCGTTTGATTCAAACTGTTCCCGAATACGATGGCCTGCATGGTCCTCCCTGCTGGCCATGATTATAACATTGGCCTTGATTCTTCTGCACCCGAGTATACACTTCATAAAACTGTAATGCAATGCTTTCACATTGCACGGATCCGTATCCGAGTACGGACTCCCGGGAATGGTTGGGTGATCCACTCCGGGGAAACGGTATACTAATTTTGTGTGGGTGTGTGTGATTGTGGAGGGGGGGGGGGGTGTCTTGCTTTCTTTGGCCCCTGGTCGTGGAATTTTTTAATTAAATGATTTATTAAAGCAAAATGCAGTCAAGCTACAAACAAAACAAATGCAGGAATCAGGATATGCCAAAAATGCAAAAGTTCTCCAAAGCACAAAGCAGTAAACCGAAAGGTCAAACATGCAAACCTTTCCGAAATGCAAAAAGCAGTAGTCCACAAATGCAGCCTTATTAGAGAAAAGCAAAAACAGAGAACCAGGAACTCAGGTACAACACGGGGAACAAAGAAGTATGTTCTGACAGTGGGAGAGTGGAAAGAGTCCAGTCTTATGGGGAGCAGGGTAATTGCCGAAGTGTTCACAGGTGTGGAAGGGACATATCACTGTTGGGCTGAAGAGGGAGTGGGAACAGGTGTGTGACATGAAGGACTGAGTAGGAATGGAGAGTGGGAGTAGCTGACGTGGAAATGCAGACAGGGGAAGAGTCAAACCATGACACAGACAAACATTGGCCTTGAAAGTTCCTTTGAGAAGTTTCAAAAGGATCATCTTAAATGTACAGTCCAACACTTGTACATGTTCGGATGTGTATACTAGCCTTAATTGGCATATGCCCCGATATGTGTATGTGCTTTGTGCAAAATATCTTGAGATTTGTTGTATAGCCTACTATAGGTTTATTGAGGTATGTCATGGATGTATTTGTCAGGAACACCTCAGTATTTGGACCCGTATGCAGAAATCCAGGCAACAACGACTTGCACTCAAGCACTTTTATTTGTAACTTAGAAACCCTCCCAGGGCATACATAACATACAGTCCCACTCTTGGGAAACAAGTGTTATAATAGAGCAACCTAACCAATAACACAGAGTCCCTATAATATACCTCCATGCTCATTAACAAAAGTATCTTCAGCTTAGAAGTGCAGGTGGACACAGTCTCACAATCAGCCAGGGGAAGGGATCCGGCAACAGAGGGGCAAAGGTAGGGACGGCGGCCGATGTGATATAAACCATCATAAACAAATAAAGAAAGGACAGTTCTAGAACCAAAGTTCTTTTGAAAGGGGGGCCTGAGAGTGTACAATTATGGGTCCATGACATGGACCCATATTTGGACTCCATGTGGTTCCATTTGGTACTTTGGCGTAGATGATGGGCTATAGGTCCTCATCTGCCGCAGCATCAAAGTCACCCCCCCCCCCCCCCTCTTCTCCCGCCTCGCGCTCTCTCTCCAAGATGGCCCTTCCATTCCACCACTTCTTAAATGTTTTAACTCCAGCGATCAGCTCATTAAGGGGCTCTTCAAAGGCCTCCCATTGATGCAAACGCGTCCATTTAAATGTGTAATCACCCCCTTTTACTTGTACGGCTGCTGCTGCGCTCAGCGAAAAATGTCCTCCCGGATTTTATACTGATAACCGCCTCAAAGACGACGGGGCTAACGGCCCCGGCTTCTTCTTCTTCTTCCTCGCCAAGTGGCGGCATGAGAGAGCGAGAGAGAGAGAGAGAGATGCTTTATCGAACTTTGGGAGGCAACGAGCGACGAGGCGCATATTGGTGAAGGCCTTGCGGTTGTTTATATATGCTGACAAAGTAACGGAATAATATATAGGAACTCAAGCCTTGCCGACGACGCACATGAAACAGATAAGAGCGGCGGGGGGAGTGGCGGGGGAGTAAAAAGAGAAAAGTTGCTGTGGTGACGATAAGGGCTTCTTTTTGAAACATGAAAGGACTCTCGCCGTCGTAATAAGAGAGGCTATTTCCATGAAAGGCAACCGAAAACGTCCCTGGAAATTGGTTTGTCTGGACTGAGCATGCAGCCTTTTTTTGACAGATATCTCCCCTTTTTTAATGGTTAGGTACTGTATGTATATAGTATATATATAGACATATATACCACCCATTCTTGAGATAAGGGACAAAACCTTTTTCAAACTGGATTTTTTTTTTTTTTAAGATACATTCAAATCAAATAGATGTATTTGTAGACACAGGTCTCAACTACCAATCTTGAGAAGGAACAGGTTTTTCGCATAACATTTCTTTCTAAAATGGGACATTTATGCACTTAATACCTGATTCATGTCAACTCCGTCAGACACACTAAAATCCCTTTTAATTTAATTTTATCATTTCAACAATAATATAAAGTCCTCAGTTATCTTATAATGGCTTTCAGTAATCAAGTTAAGTAATACAAATCTTTTAATATTATTTTGTTCCAATATCACACTATTATGAAATATCCAATTTCTCAAAACCGTCATTTCAACCTTTATTTTCAATATTATAACATGAAAACCATGTAAAAAAAAAAAAAAATCATCATTACGTATCATTTCAGTTGGTGTTTCAATACATAAGCACAAAAGATTTGACAGCAAATTTTCTATTTCTTTGGAAATTAACAAAAACATCACGGGACGAACGTCTGACGGAGTTGACGAACATCTGACGGAGTTGACAAGTTTAACTGATTTAGGTTCTAGACCACCTAGGATCTTGATTCTGGTGACTAATCCCACATTTTCAAGGATGAGGAATACAGTGGTACTATTTAGATTTGCCCTGTGAACATGGCAGCCATTTTTCAAAATGGCCGCCAACTTTCTGTTATTTCCCAATAACTCAAGTTCTACACCACCTAGGATCTTGATTCTGGTGACTAATCATACATTTTCAAGGGTGAGGAATACAGTTGTACTATTTAGATTTATCCTGTGACCATGGATGGTAGACATTTTCAAAAATGGTGGACCTGCTATTATTTTACCAATTTACTCAGGGAATATTATCAGAATAATATAAAATCTGTGAATACATTTCTTACCAAGAATTTTCTTCACCAATGTTTGTAAAGGTGTCTACTAACATATCCCACATTGGTTTCTATTTGACCACCCTAGGGGCATGTTTGACAGCTGCTGAAAGTTGGGTACCATCAACAACCAATATAAGGCTAAATGTTCTAAATTTCATTATGCTTTAAGTAGCATGTGGCATGTCAAACTAGGGGCTTTTCATGATTCTGGATCCATTCCAAGCATTAGTTTTGCACAAAAAACACTACGTTGGCTAAAAACGGCCATAGCCATCATCACAGATGTGATGAGGTCAGCACATGTCGGCACATTTGGGCAAGTGGCTATGGCCAAACTAGGGGGTCTATGGCCAAACTAGGGGTCAAACTCCTTGGGCTAAATTCGGTGAGGTGAACAGTGAGCAGTGAACAGTGAGGGAAAGACTGAAGACAGAAGATTTGGCTTCAGGACCATCAGGCAGGATGTGCAGACACTGAAGGCATCAGTGTCTTTCTCTGTGTCCCCAGCATGTCAACCAAAGCAATGTTACCAAATCAAAGGAGCCTTCACCTCATCCTCGTCACCTGGGGCTGGGTGAGCAATCGTATCCTGTATCTAAACTCACAACTAAATACAGACACTTGGCCAGACTGCCGTTTGAAAGGGTCAAACCCCTCATCCTGATTGGGGAAGACCACCCCACCTAATCACACCAACCGAAGAAGTGAGGTTGGGGCCTCCAGGTGGGCCAGCAGCCATCTGCACAAAGACTGGGCTGGACCCTGCAGGAAAGCAATCTCCAGCCAAGACAATGTAAGTTGACTATAACAGAGCCCCAGAACACAGAGCTCAGGAGAAGGATGGAGAAACACTGGCAGGAGGCCACCAAGATACAATGCCCCAGAGACCCAGAGTGTGCCACCACTGGCAGTAAGGAGATCAACTGCTGCAGCAAAGATGTCATGAAAGGCAAGTCTCCACCAAAAAAAACCCTGAACCTAATCGGGGTGTCAAGAGACCAAAGTTTCTCCCCCACAGTTCCCTGCAGTGGCCAGTGAAGTCAAACTGTGCATCTGTACCTGAAAGGGGCAAGTCAAAGGCCAGAAAGCCCACCTCCTTTTAATGTCCTGTCAGTAGAAACTCAACCTGCACCTGAAATAAGCCCTTACCTCTCCCAGAGAAAGTTCATCCTTGAAAATGTAATGATTAGTCGCCAGAATCAAGATCCTTGGTGGTCTAAAACTTGAGTTATTGGTAAAATAACAGCAGGTTGGTGGTCATTTTGAAAAACAATGG
>NC_137872.1:38859292-38871792 GCF_963924005.1 Protomyctophum bolini | reverse complement strand
ATATTTCGCACCTCTTAAATAAGCACCATTACTTTAAGAGTGTGCAGGGGCTGTGCTCATGCAGCAAGGTCACGGAGTGACAAGAAAGATTGTTAGTATATAGCTTTGGGAAAAAGAGTGACACGTCAGAATTCTCCAGGGACGACACGCGTCGGCACTGTGCTTCGAGGGGCCCTTCGATCTGCGGACTGATATGATCGAATCTGATTCGTGATGTATACAGGTCGTATCTGCTTTCATATGTGTATTTGCTGTTCATATGTATATCACATGACCATTCAATTTGAGATAATTATGGGCAATCAATAAATGCCAGATCGTGTGAATCCATGATTTTGAGTGTACAGCCTGTTTATTGGACTATTAGATAACCCTCTCACAGAATGGCGCAACAGCTGGTGACCCTGACGTTTAGTGAGAAGCGGTTATCTTGTCCTGTTGTTTGACTAAATGGGGCAACCAAAAGGGGACAACCAAATGTTAGTGAGAAAATGGGATGTGATATCAGATGAACAGCGACAGGCCTATATTCTGCTTGGTGCCAACTGTATTGTGTTTACATAAATGAAATAAGGCTTATCCTATACGCGGTTACCCTCTGGTATAGCGCTGTTGATTTTGATGCTGTGCTGGGCAAACGATATGGCGATTGTTGGAAAATGTAGCTGCTTAGAGCTTGCTGTAGCGTTGTTGTTGATTGCCATACGTGTGTGCGGGCGTGCGTGCACGGTTGAGTGTCGGTGCGAGAGTATGTGTGTGTGTATGCGTGCGTGCGCCTCGGTACATGCAGTGTGTGGGTGTTCACCACAGACATATGTTTCAGTGAGACAGTGGAAATATACCCTGACTGCCACGTAGATCCAACACCCATCGAGATACTCAAAGTATCTTGTAATTAAGTAAAAGTACTCAGTGGGGCAGTCAGGAGAAGATTTCTGTTGTTTATTAATTCCCATACGTGTGTGTGCAGGCGTGCACGGCTGGGTGCAAGGTGTGTGCGCAAACATGGGCGTGTTTTCATGTATGTCTGTGCTAGAGTGTATGTGTGTGTGCGTGCGTGCGTGTGCCTTGGTACATGTGAAGTGTGTGTGCGCAGCGTCAGTGTGTGTGCGTGTGTGCGTCTGTGTGTGGGTGTGCGGCCAGTGTTTGTGCAGGGGAGCGTATTTGTGTGTGTGTGTGTGTGTGCGTGTGTGCCGGAATGCGATGGGAACATCGTTTGTTGTGTCTATGCTTGGCGGCTGTGTCAAGATGTTTACATATTCGAAAGAACACACTGTTATGCAGCTCAGATAACAGGTCTGCGACATTAAGGGGGTCAAGAAACCAACCTGGGACAAGGAGGTCCCTTGTCCCTTTGTGGAATAATTTAAAAAAATCATAAAATATAAACCCCCCCCCCCCTAGATTTTTACTTGTTAGGAACACAAATTAGAGAGGTCAGAAAGGTCAGAGAGAGTCAGAGCGAAGTCCAGTCAATTGTCTAATGTTGTGTAAATGTTGGTTAGATACCCTCCCCAAACCCCCCCCCCCACATACACCATACCTTACCATCCCCCTCCATATGTTCAACGTTGCCCACTGGTGCTGATTGGAAAAAACAGGAAGCCATTGCTCAACCTTACAAACATGTCAACTGAGATTTCACTATTGCCATTTAAAGGAGCTATAACTACAACTTTTTCAATTTATTTTGTGTTTTTGGGGCTCCCATATGTGTTTTCTCTCCCCACAAATAACCAATTTTCATATCATATAGGTGCTTTAATGGAAATTGCTCTCAGGAACAGCTCAACTGATTTTGGTCTCATCGTGATGTCATCAATGTCACACTACTTTGTATATTTCCTCCTTCTTCAGTCTTCAGTTTCAAATTTACATTTCCACTTTGTTTACAATGTTCACCATTGTTGATTTTCCAAGCTGGCATGGAATGGAAACAAATCTGTTTTTTCTAGCATCAGTAGTATAATGACTCAAATATTAAATATTCTGCATATCAACACCCCCACCCCCTCAGGACATTGTGGTATTGCAGCTGAAAAAACTGCTTTCAAAGTCCAGAAAGAATTGACAAGGCCTGGTTATATCAGAGTGGTGATTGAGGCTCAAACCATTAGAAATAACTTTGATGGACATAGACAATATGATATTAAATATTAAAAGCCATTTTAAAATGCAAATACAACAAACATTTTTCCTTTGGAAACCGTAAGCACCATGGTTACAAAAATATAGTAGGAGTGTGATAATAATTATGAAAATTAATTGAAAAAGTATTACACAATTTGGCCACATGGTGGCACTATAAAAGCCCACTTTACGGTAAGCACCATAACTACAAACATTGGAAAGGAGACTAATAATAATTCAGGAAATTAATTGAAAGGAAACTGCACAAGGTGGCCACACGGTGGCCGGATAACAGCTTACTTCAAGTGTTTGCTTTACAACTGTTGAACCAGGAGGTATAAAATCATAATTTCCTTTTCTCAAGTGTTCCCTGGGCGTTTCCCCAGATAAGCCACGCCCACATGCATATAGAATACTTTTGGCGGTCTGGGTTTTTCTTCAAAAAGACACTTTGTACACTTTTGTGCGCTTCTACAAAAATGAGGTTATAAGGTGGTTAAAAAAAATAAATATATATATATATATACCCATATACAAATATATAAAAAGGTGTGTGCTGTGAAATAATAATAATATCCACAATATTTCCCACCTGGCCAGTGGGGAACTAGATAAATATAAATATATATATAAATATAATATAATAAATATAAAGTGAATAGAATAAATAACAATAACAAGGATTAGGAAAAATAATAATATTATTAATAATTGCCAACCACCTGGAGGTACTGATGGAGTCCACTAGGGGAACTGTGGTTCAAGGATGGACCCTTATGGCTCCATAATTGAACCTCAGGGTCCTGTGTGGAGTTTTGAGATATATCTATGAGGTTGTCAGGGTATATAGTGTGTCTGCTAGCACCTAAGTGTCAAGTGAGATACATATTATGTAAATAGATACTGTATATACTGCGGAGGTTCGAACTGTACATATTATGTTTCTTAGACACAGATGCCATTAGGCTAAGTTTTGATCTGTTTCTTAGACACAGATGCCATTAGGCTAAGTTTTGATCTGTTTCTTAGACACAGATGCCATTAGGCTAAGTTTTGATCTGTTTCTTAGACACAGATGCCATTAGGCTAAGTTTTGATCTGTTTCTTAGACACAGATGCCATTAGGCTAAGTTTTGATCTGTTTCTTAGACACAGATGCCATTAGGCTAAGTTTTGATCTGTTTCTTAGACACAGATGCCATTAGGCTAAGTTTTGATCTGTTTCTTAGACACAGATGCCATTGGGCTAAGTTTTGATCTGTTTCTTAGACACAGATGCCATTAGGCTAAGTTTTGATCTGTTTCTTAGACACAGATGCCAGAGGGCAAAGCCATTAGGCTAAGTTTTGATCTGTTTCTTAGACACAGATGCCATTAGGCTAAGTTTTGATCTGTTTCTTAGACACAGATGCCATTAGGCTAAGTTTTGATCTGTTTCTTAGACACAGATGCCATTAGGCTAAGTTTTGATCTGTTTCTTAGACACAGATGCCATTAGGCTAAGTTTTGATCTGTTTCTTAGACACAGATGCCATTAGGCTAAGTTTTGATCTGTTTCTTAGACACAGATGCCATTAGGCTAAGTTTTGATCTGTTTCTTAGACACAGATGCCATTAGGCTAAGTTTTGATCTGTTTCTTAGACACAGATGCCATTAGGCTAAGTTTTGATCTGTTTCTTAGACACAGATGCCATTAGGCTAAGTTTTGATCTGTTTCTTAGACACAGATGCCATTAGGCTAAGTTTTGATCTGTTTCTTAGACACAGATGCCATTAGGCTAAGTTTTGATCTGTTTCTTAGACACAGATGCCATTAGGCTAAGTTTTGATCTGTTTCTTAGACACAGATGCCATTAGGCTAAGTTTTGATCTGTTTCTTAGACACAGATGCCATTAGGCTAAGTTTTGATCTGTTTCTTAGACACAGATGCCAGAGGGCAAAGCCAGAGGGCTAAAATTTTTATCTGTTTCTTAGACACAGATGTGCCAGAGGGCAAAGTGCAGAGAGATGCCAGAGGGCAAAGCCAGAGGGCAAAGTGCACAGAGATGCCAGAGGGCAAAGCCAGAGGGCTAAAATTTTTATCTGTTTCTTAGACACAGATGTGCCAGAGGGCAAAGTGCAGAGAGATGCCAGAGGGCAAAGCCAGAGGGCAAAGTGCACAGAGATGCCAGAGGGCAAAGCCAGAGGGCTAAAATTTTTATCTGTTTCTTAGACACAGATGTGCCAGAGGGCAAAGTGCAGAGAGATGCCAGAGGGCAAAGCCAGAGGGCAAAGTGCACAGAGATGCCAGAGGGCAAAGCTGTCAATATATGAAGACAGAGGTGGTCATGACCAAAAGAGAAAAAGGATCCAGAAAAAGACAAAAAAATATTAAAATAACTGTACATTTTTGATTATTTTTCTTCTGTAAGTGACTTGCACATATATTATTATGGGTGCTGGTGAATGTCGGTTATAATATTGGCCAAGCATGTGTGTGTGTGTGCGCATATGTGGAAGCACAAAAAATATTTTGTAATTAAGTAAAAATAATAATAATAATAATAATAATAAAAATACTCCGTGTGGCAGACAGGAGATAGTGACATGAGGAACACAAATTAGTCAGAGAGAGAGGAAGATGGAGTCAGAGAACGGAGGTCCAGGGAAGTGGGTAATGTTGTGTAAACAAAGGTTGTGTGAAATTATAGATATCAGCTACAATTGGAAAATATATAATAATAATAGTAATAATAATTACAAAAAATAATGGCACAATGGCCCGATAACAGCCCACTGCTTTAAATTTTATTCCTGTAGGTAATTAGGTGTTGACCAATGTGAAATAGACCTTTTACGTGAAACCATAATAGGTAATACAGCCTGGGGGTAGCAATACTATCAAGGGCGAAGGTCGACGTTACGTTGTAGTTTTGTGAACAAATCACAAAAGGTCAAGAATAAAGAGGGTGGGTTAATTCAGGTCAGGGGAAAACCCCAGGGGATTCAATACATTTAAACCGGACTAAAATAAAATAAAACACTGTAGCCTAAGAAGCGGGGTTTACATTAAAATTTATATCGTAAGTGTTTAATATTGGTAATACCTCCCTCCATAAGAGAGAGGTAAAGGGGGGTGTGACGTATGATTAGGTTAGAGTATTTAAAAGGGGACAGAACGCTTGGTCGCCAACTCTCACGCTTGGTCGCTGCGCGCGTGTGTGTGTGTGTGGATGAGGTTTGAGTGAGACTCATGTCATAGTTTGGTTGTTTGGTGAGAGTTGTTAACTGAGCACTGTTGGGGTTGTTATGTTATATAGTTTAAATGTTCTCATGTCATAGACTAGACAGATGATCATTGTATTGTGTCTGGGCAGTGGTGAGAAAGTGAACTTTTAGCAGAAGATGGGAGGCCTTGACTGAAGGCCTGTCGTTTGTTCAATAAGGGGATATTGTGGGTCAGTAAAAGTGGGCAGGGTCGTGGTGTTGTCTTTGAAGTGTAGGTCACTGTGGAAAATACAGGGACTGATTTTGGCCTTCCCTGTAAATTGTGTCCACAGGGAATATAAAATATTGTGTAGAAAACAAAATTGATAATATAGTTACACTGTGTCCCAAAAGATGACACTACTTATGTGACAGACACTTGCCCCCAGAAAAAAAGTTCCCCTCCCCACAGGGAATATAAAATATTGTGTAGAAAACAAAATTGATAATATAGTTACACTGTGTCCCAAAAGATGACACTACTTATGTGACAGACACTTGCCCCCAGAAAAAAGTGAAACTCCCCCTTGAATAGTGTACATCAGGACAAAATGGTAATTGGCCGTTATCATAATTTAGAAAAAACATGTTAGTAATGTTTCCGGATGGAGGCGATTAGATTAGCATATAAAAAACTGTATGTCCATGTACAGCATATTTTAGCCCTACTCAATTAGATTAGATGCTGGTACCCTGGTTAGAATATGGGTGTTACACCACCCAGAAAAAAAAAAACTACTTTGTAGGCATTGCTCACATGCATGTTGTAAGCTTGTAGCGAGTCAAATTTTACCATAGGTGTAACTACTGGAGAGGAAAAATCAATAAATCCAAATAAAATAAAATAAAATAACACTCAAAGTATTAAAAGTAGTGGTACTCATTGTGCGGAAAGGGAGAAGCAATACATGTTTTGTAATAATAACCAAAGTAAACTATAAACTATAAACTATAAACTATAAAGGAAATACTCAAACTAAGTGAGAAAAGTGACAGTAAATACGTTAAGGTACTTTCCACAACTGAAAAAGGTATTGGAAGGGGGGGACAAAAAGTACTCAATTGTTTCAAAGTGTAATTATTACGAAGTGCCACGAGAAAAAAAAGAATAAATAAAAGATATATATAAAGTCCAGAATTCAAAATACTTAATGAAAGTACACAAGTAAGCGAATTAAATGCACTAGAGTAGAAGTGCCCTGCCCTGTTCGGTAATCAAATTACTCAAAGTAAAAAATAAGACTTGTGTAGAATGCCTAAGGGAGATATTATTTAAAATTAGTGTTAAGTGAGTTGATCCACAAGCTCAGACGGCCGGGATAATGGATATTTGCAAAAATAAGTGAAGTGTTTCAAATTAAGTGGAATTAAGTGGAAGTAAGGGGTTGAAACCATTGGCAATATTCAAACTACTATCTAAAGATCCCAAGATTGTACTTAATTGAGCTAAGGAAATATACGCGTTTACTTTCCACAAGTGAAATATAATGGGCAACCAATGCACCAAATGGTGATTAGTTTCAAATGTAGACACATAAGGTCAGATTAATCATCCCTTCTCCCCTATAGTGAATAAAATATAGGGAATTTTGATTTGATTTGAGTTAATATTTACTAATTTTATTTTGACTGACTGAAACATAGACCATGTTCCTCTACTAACAGTAGACAGATATGTTGACCAGCTATTCCCTCAGCCCTGACGGTAGGAAAATGATAGCTACAGGACATGGACTGATTGCTCGCTTACCCTGACGGGTAGGTAGGTGACATATGACTCAATTGACTTTTATTTTACTTTTAATAAAAAGGTTTTATCCATTCCATTCCATAATAAGATCTGGGCCCATTACATATATTACTTAAACGGAAGTATCCCATTTTAAGTGAAATTTAAAATTTAATTTCATAATTGATTCATAATTCCCCTAAGTTGGAATATCCCTCCCTGTAAACAGTTCACCATTTGACCTTAAATTGAGTTAATATAGGAACATCGCCCTCTCCAGTTTATTATTTTAGTTTCTTTTCATCAGGAGGTTGATCGAACTAAGGCATTAATCTCCCCCGAATCCAATTGATTGATGTGGTATTAGACGCTATCTGCTAGTAAACCCCCATTCCACCATCAAGGTGAGAAGCTCAAATTATAGGAAAGACAGAGTGTGATTTGTAGTTGTACTAATGTAGCATAGAAATGTTGCAAGCCAGCAACATAAAAAAAGAAAACATGGGACCAGGAAGGAAGCTGCATGAATGTTTTAGTCCAAAATCATCAACAACAAAAGGTGGGAGGATATTTGATTCCATATGCACGAGCCTATCGTATCTCCAGAGACAGTTGTACACTCAGTTCCACCAAAGAGACATTGTTGCCGAATGTTACTGCAGCAACCAGCCAGCACAAGGGTTCCAGAGTTGGGGGGCCACTTGCCGAGAGACATTGAATTGGCCGTGCTGCACGGGGTAAAAAGGGGCAGCCACACACAGCCGCCAGACTGCTATGCCACCTGCTATGGAGAAAAAGAACTGTTCCGGGTGCTGGGGAGTCACTCACAAAGACACTGACCACACTGCTCAAGGTCATGGGCCAGGGGTGCGATGCCCGCACCCCTCTGCCCAAGTTATAGGCCCAAAGCCATTTAAAATCAAATATTGGACCTGCCGCAGTTGTGTGTGGAATTACACACTAGCATAACAAATTGTAAATGAGGCGAGATTGCGTATGTATGGGCAACATTAGTACAGATACAATACTCACACCTTGTGTCATCCAACCCTCCAGCAAAGGAAAATGCCATATATAGAATATATATTAAGTTAATTATTTTAGTGAGGAAATATAGTAAAATAGTGGATTTTGCAGAAAGCGGAAGTTTCTAAACAATGCACCCCATTGGAGAGCTTATGTGATAGTGAAAAGACAACTAAAGGAGTGTGTTAAAGTAGAGTAATGTGTAATTAAAGGGACCACAATCAAAATATATATATTTTCAAAAGTAAGGGAATGTAATTGTGCAAAAATATAGTGTAAAACAATTGGTTGAACAGAGAATCATCCCCCTACCCCTCGCCCCCCCTTTATTAGGCCTATACAGTATCTGGGAGATATACACGTACTTCATGAAAATACATTTATGGAACTGAGTGGGTGTACGTTCAGCAAAATAAATATTAATTAAGTGATATATATAAATAAATACACGAGTTGTGTCAATGTAGTGTTTCACCAATCTGGGTTAAAGATTATAGTTCAGGGATTACAGCATAAAAGTGCAGAAAACAATAAGCGAATATAGTTAAGGGGGACGCAGCTACAGCATAACCAAACAGAAAAGTGAGATAACATAGCATAACAAATGTAAGTGTCATCAGATGACTTCAACATAACTCCAAAATGTCCAATACTTAAGTAAGTGAAACGCCAAATTTAATAAGTGTAAATATTAAGAAAAAAAAGCAAATACTACGTTGGTCTACATTTACTTTGAGTAATGATTTCATATAATAGTCATTAACTGGAAACAATTGGAAAGGGCTATAGGCTCATAATGTCATACACTTATAGTGTAGTTGTCCTGTTTAGGCTAGTTCAGTGAGAATTTGACATAAGTAATAAGTAACCACACCCAGAAGTCATATAAATATTAAATGGAGGAGTACAATTTTTGCATAACACTAGAATAAGACTAATAAATTAGAAAGAATTAAGGTATCTGGAGAGAGTAAAGCCCTGTCGGGTTCGTTCCGTTAATGGTGCCAACCATTTGTTTTGATTACATAAGTTTAATAGTAGTTACGGTCCAGGGCCACAAATATTGTAATAACGTATTACACTGTGTAGCACGTAGTAAAAACCACTTCGACCAGTTTTGAGCGGTGTCACGCTCCAATGATTGACATGGGGTTTAGGCTTGTCTGTTCGAAGTATGGTCCATTGACAGCTGTAACTGATTGGGGCGGCATGGGGTCACAGGGCATGGGAACGAGGAACACTATGGTTAGGGTTGCAGCCAGCCAGCCAGGGAGGTTGCTCCATATATAGATATTGGAGCAGAGAAAAAAACAGAATGCAAGAAAACAAAATGGGAAAAAATATAAATTATGCGTTCACTATTTTGGAGGGCCGGGACATAAGGCTGAACCTAAATTCGTATATAAAAAACAGTAAATGGCCATGTATGGACAATTTGGACAATGAGTGCGCCCCTCATTTCACATGGGTGTGATTTTTTTTTAATTTTTTAACCTTCTGAAATAGATAAAGTGAATTAGAAAGGACTAGCCCTGTAAAATTTAAATGTGTTGTGTTTTTGTTTAGGAGTCAGGTAGCAATTAGCACAGAGTACTTGTTGATATAAAGATTAATAATTTCCCAAGTAAGCAACAAGAGGAGGCACAAAATAACAATCTCAAATTAATGTCCCACAAGTGTCAACGGACACATTAAGCAGATGGCCCGGGGGGTCGCTGATTGGGGCACCCTGGTCTACAGTCTCTGGCTTGTTTTAGAGAACTCTTCTCTAGATTAATCAGTATAGTATAAAATGAGGTCAGTCACCACATGCGAAGAGGACAATTATAAGTGAATAAACGAAAATATTGAATAAATAAGTAGGTGCTTACGCACAATCTGTGAAGTGATGCTTCTGGGAGAAAGTTGACTTATAAGCAGACAGGAGGCAATTGGCCGGCTTCAAAAGGAATGGTATGCTTGTATTTTGTTAAGAGAAATGTGCTATAGTTCAATTGAGATTAAAATTATGAGTGAATAAAATTTCCCCATTGACATGAATGAAAAAATGCCAAATTTCAAAAGTAAGTGCCCGTTCTAGTTGTATGGTGGTACGGTGGAGTGAGTCAAACATGGTTTTGTATGTACAGGCGCCCTGACCGGGAGATTAGTGGTTGTCCGGTGATACTGTTCTGGGAGCAGTGGGGAATCGCGTTTGTTTTCAACATGAATTGGTAGGCCTCAGGTGGGGTTGTCGTGTAGTTAGATCGATTGAGTCATAAGTAGCCTGATTAGGAGTCAATGAGGTAGTTTCCTAGAGATATCAAGAGATATGTGTTATTATAGTTAAACTCTGGCGGATCAATGTTATTTCTTTTCTATCTTTTATTGCAAGTTATTATGTACTGGCATTGGAATAGCAGAGTTTAAGTGAAAAAAACATGTAGGTTATTGCATATCAAAAATGCTCTTGTAGCAATGGAGCTGAACCATTTTGGGGAAAAAAATTCTGTACTGTAATGTTGTGTCTGGCGTTTTGAATGTGTCAGGTTGTCAATGAAATAGGGAGTCTTGGCTGGCGGCGTCCAGTGGTCAGTACCGATCTAATGCTTTGACAAGGGTTTTCACTACAGTACAGTCGGAAGTTTGCTTTAGAGAGCTCATTTCTCTATGGTTTAATTAGATTAGTTGTGGGCTACTTATAATATACGACACCTGTGAACTTTGGCCACAAAGCCGTAGAGGTCACGAGGGAGGCTGCGGCAGGAGAGCAGCACCATAGACTTTCATACTAGTAACAACTGTGAGTGTTTGTGTGTGGTATGAATGCACGTCGAACCATTAACGACCAAGGATGCGCAACTGGGGCGTAACAGGGAATGCCATGTTAACACGGCAGCAGGTAGAGCGGCTATTTTCGGGGAAGAAAATGTTCCCTCGGGGATCCAAAATACAGAGAATTAAGTAATGAGAATAATTGCCTGAATATAAATACAAACAGTTGTTGACTACAACAAATACATTTAAGGGTCTGCACCAGACCAAGCGGGAAAATTAGGGGGGAGCCGATTGGTATGGGGTGGGTCATTATAAAAACAAGGGGAAACTAAAATAAAAGCACAAAACAAGGGGTCAATATAAATAAGTGACAGTTACAAAATGACCAATAAAAGGGTATATCAGTGAAAGACCAACTATAAAAATCAATATATAATATGTCACACAATAAAAGAATGAACAAAATCAAGGGCCATTCTGGCCTACACTGGGCACTAGGAGGGACAGAGAGCATGCAGGAAGCTCAATTGGTTTTAAATGTTTGGGTTGAATCAAATAACCAATTCCCCCCAACAGATGAATTACTTGCCAAAATGTATAATCAAAAGTAACTAACAAATTTGCCCACAGGAAGTGTCCACGGACTAGGAGGGAGGTCTGAAAGACTTAAATGTCAAAAATATGTTTTAATGTGTCATACAAAATGTCACATGAAGGAGGGAGAGAGCATAACCCTAATAAATTCCCTAATAATTCTCCACAGGAGCAGGGACTTTTGGATGTCAATGTCTGAGTGTGTGTGAAGTGTAAAACATAACAGTCCCACAGGGCAACAGCACGGACGACACTCACATACAAGGTCGGTATGCAACACCAGACCCAGACTGTCCAAATGTTACTTAAGGGGACTACAGACCAAATTAAGACCCCCCCATGGACCACAAAGTGTCAAGTTCATATCCAGGAGGGACACCTGGTTGGGTTCAACAAGTCATTGGGTAGGATGACCAATCTGTTCCAAGGGGGCATCCTTGGAAGAAGGCCAAGTATAATGTCAATTGGCCTGGCACAGGAAGGTTCTGTTTTATTGATACTAAATGCATTCATATGTGATTCTGTGTAATGTCAATCAAACCGAAGTCGATTTAAATATGTGATTCTGGGTGTATGTCAATCAAACCGAAGTCGACTTAAATAACTAACTTACTAACATATGCAAAAAACCCAATCACCATAACTGTCTTGAATGATTATACTGCAGGCAAAAAGAATGTTGTGTGCTTCTGTTATCTCTGTTGTCCTTGTTGTGTGTCCCTCAACAAAAGGGTAAGTATGAAAACGCGCACAGTCACACCAGGAGTTATGAATTCAAATATTCAAATATTAGACACACCAGGAGTATAAATTCAAATATTAAAATATTAGACACACCAGGAGTTATAGAATATTATGTTTAGGGAAAAAGGAGATATACGGTCGAGGAAGGGGGAGGGGAACTTTTCTTTGAGTTTGTTTCCACACAGATGAATGGGAATCAGAGAGTATGCCATGCAGAGTTCCTATACGCAAACACCAGGGGTGCTTCCATAACAACTTCCACGTGGAAAGGC
>NC_137872.1:38801792-38849292 GCF_963924005.1 Protomyctophum bolini | reverse complement strand
CACACACACACACACACACACACACACACACACACAGCCGAAAAAGAGCCAGAGGACAGAACAATGGAAGGAAATTAGACAAGGAGAATAATAAGAAGAAAGAGGACGGAACAACAAAAGCCACAAACATCAATCAAACTGTGAAGTGAGGAGGAGACGGTGATGTTGACGAGAACAACAAGCAGATGGAAGTGAAACGCTGTCTGGCTGATAGTATATTGTGTGTCAACTATATAGAGAATACAACATGTTATAGACTCTATATATGTGTCAACTATATAGAGAATACAACATGTTATAGACTCTATATATGTGTCAACTCTATAGAGAATACAACATGTTATAGAGTATAGACTATATATGTGTCTACTCTGTAGGGAACTTATAGCATGTTATGTAGACAGCATAAGTGCATTGTATGTGCTATTGTCATAGCACGTCATAGTACATATGTATAGCATAGTAGTATAGATGTATAGCTTATATGTATAGTTTCATTATAGATATTCCACTGTTACTTTCTTAGCTTACGCATGTTTCATGATAAATGTTTTTATGTGACCCATGCTTTTTTGTTCTTGCTTAATGTAAGTCGCTCTGGATTAAGAGCGTCTGCTAAATGCCTAAATTGTAAATTGTAAATTGTAGGGAATACAACATGTTATATAGACTCTATATACTGTATGTGTCTACACTCTATAGAGAATACACCATGTCCATGTATGATTGGTATAGAATCTAGGTCATAATATAACATGTCTGATTGATATAGATTAGAACCTATAGGTCTACTATAGAGAATATATAACATCTGTCTGATTGCTATATATGATCTATAGAGAATATAACATGTCTGAAGATGTTTGACTATAATATACCTCCACATTAATATTGTGTGACGACTAGACGTGCATGGGCACCGGCATAATTATACTGGGGAACGATGCGAGCTGGAAAGCATGCCCCACTTCGTTATGCAATACCTGTTGTACCCGTCCGTCCGTCCGTCCGTCCGTCCGTCCGTGTGTGTGTGTGTGTCTGTGTGTGTGTGTGTGTGTCTTCATCTGCGTCCTGAGGGAGGCTGCAGCCCAAATGGTTAATCATCCCTGTCAATATATGAGGCCTATATGGAACAATACAAAGGACCTACTTTTATTTCTCAGTGCAAACCTCCGTGGATTGATTTGTCGTTGAATATAACAACAACGTCCAATATCCCAGACGATATCTATAGTCTTGTATCGTTCACCATAATCGATATGTTGCCCAGACCCTAAAACCCAGCGCGTAAACAACATCATCAATCTGTCCATTGCTGGTTTCGTGCGGTGCCTTTGTGCTCCCTCGGTGACACTGCTATATCATGACTGACTCCTCACTGTACTGAAGCATCATGGAGGTGACACTGCTATATCATGACTGACTCCTCACTGTGCTGAAGCATCATGGAGGTGACACTGCTATATCATCACTGACTCCTCACTACTGAAGCATCATGGAGGTGACACTGCTATATCATCACTGACTCCTCACTACTGAAGCATCATGGAGGTGACACTGCTATATCATGACTGACTCCTCACTGTACTGAAGCATCATGGAGGTGACACTGCTATATCATCACTGACTCCTCACTGTGCTGAAGCATCATGGAGGTGACACTGCTATATCATGACTGACTCCTCACTGTGCTGAAGCATCATGGAGGTGACACTGCTATATCATCACTGACTCCTCACTACTGAAGCATCATGGAGGTGACACTGCTATATCATCACTGACTCCTCACTACTGAAGCATCATGGAGGTGACACTGCTATATCATCACTGACTCCTCACTACTGAAGCATCATGGAGGTGACACTGCTATATCATGACTGACTCCTCACTGCGCTGAAGCATCATGGAGGTGACACTGCTATATCATCACTGACTCCTCACTACTGAAGCATCATGGAGGTGACACTGCTATATCATGACTGACTCCTCACTGCGCTGTAGCATCATGGAGGTGACACTGCTATATCATCACTGACTCCTCACTACTGAAGCATCATGGAGGTGACACTGCTATATCATCACTGACTCCTCACTACTGAAGCATCATGGAGGTGACACTGCTATATCATGACTGACTCCTCACTGTGCTGAAGCATCATGGAGGTGACACTGCTATATCATCACTGACTCCTCACTACTGAAGCATCATGGAGGTGACACTGCTATATCATCACTGACTCCTCACTGTACTGAAGCATCATGGAGGTGACACTGCTATATCATCACTGACTCCTCACTGTGCTGAAGCATCATGGAGGTGACACTGCTATATCATGCACTGGTTCTCAACCAGTGGTCCCTTATGGGGTTCCAGGTGGTCCCCACTAAATGATGGAGAGTTGGTAACCAAATTAGCCTTTCGCTATAAGTCCCTCCCCAGCCCGTCCTGGTCCAATAGGCATGTTAGCAGCGAAGAGACAGGTCACGCTGTCCTTCTCGCCTATTGAGATGCATGTTAAATGACGGCGTTTCTCCATATAAATAATCGATCATTTCAGAAGCAAAACCTTCAAAATGTCTTCTAAATCTAGTCAACCAGGCCGGCAGTATAGGCTATGCACTGGACCAATGTGCATGACATTATTTGAATAAACTAGAAATACATAGAGAGAAATCTACTTTTAACGCCCGCCCGACAGGAGTTTTCATGTTGCACGGTAATCATTAGTATTATTGCCACCACCATGGGTGGGTCAGTCGCATAACTTTCCTGACGTTAAGCCAAATATGTTCAACAACACAGCCATGCAAAATAACATTGACAGCTATGAGGTGGCGGAAGATTGACCTGCATAGCAACAGTTGCCATTGGACAATCTCTTTTTGGGGTGGGATTTAGCGAAGGGCTAATTGACCCTTGTTAGATCTCTAACTCTTCATGAGTTCAATTATTGTTCAACACCTGCATTACTTAAGTTAATTTACAAGAAGTCAACACAATTAGAGAATGTAGAAGAATTGTTATTTTGATCAACGTTTGCCTGTTATCTCTCCTAATGGTATACCAACATCAACACCGCGTGGAATTGTGTACATATGCTTTAGTTCATGTGTCTGACGGGCTTAATCTCATCAAACGGTGTTCCGTACGTGGCTCAAATGCAGAATAAATAATGGGCCTTGATATGAAAAGGGTTGAAAACCACTGTACTGTGTGTATAGCACATGGAGGTGACACCGCTTTGATCACTGACTCCTATGACTGCACTGTAGCACATGGAGGTTCAAGATTAAAGCTCCCCATCCCGTCCCACCTCATCTCTGAAAACAGACACGCTCTCAGAGAGAGAGAGAGAGAGAGAGAGAGAGAGAGAGAGAGAGAGAGAGATGCAAATTCACCACGGTAGGGAGAACAGTGCCAAATCTGTGCCGAGAGAGAGAGAGAGAGACTTCCAAGTCTTAATATCCCTCAGAAGTCTATTATCTGTCCCAAAGGCAACCTGCATCTACACAAAACACATGAGGAAGAAAGAGGTTCACTCTCGCACGCACGCACGCACTCTCGCGCGCACGCACGCACGCACGCACACACGCACGCACGCACACACACGCACGCACGCACGCACACACACACACACACACACACACACACACACACACACACACACACACACACACACACACAAACAAAATCCGAAGCCGAAAACAGGAGATGACACACCGAGTTAATTCTGAAATCACTTCACCCAAACCTCTGAACCTATCCTCTATAATATACATTCAGAGACGTGGCTGCAGTCTCTCAGGCGGTCGATCAGCCGGTTCGCCAACTGTGAGGTTCCCAGTTCCCCATGCAGAGTTAGTGTCGAAGTGTCCTTGAGCAATTAAGACACTGAACCCCTGATTGCTCCCGATGTGCATGTTGGTGCCTTGCATGGTTTCCTCCGACATCGGTGTATGAATGTGTGTGTGTGAATGGCTGAATTTATAATGCACCCATCTATATGTAAAGCGCTTTGGATGAAAAGTGCTATATATAAATGCACCATTTCCCATTTGCATGCCTGATCCTGCCTGAATCTTTTCCTTGTTAATTGTATAAAGCCTCCACTCATGTTAACCATAAAACAAAGATTTATCTTCTGAGGACCGAAAGAAAATCCTCATAATGTCTATTTCTCAAATTATTCTATATTTTTGGGGCTTTTGGTCCTCACAAGTAGTACACACGCACACGTGCACGCACACACGCACACACACACACACACGCACCCACACACACACACACACACACGCGCTTTGAAGGAAAGCGCAACAATCCCCAAAAACATCTTGCGCTTTCAAAGCATGTCTTTATTCAAGCACATTAACAAGCTGGCCTCACTAAAACAAAGAGGCCTGTATGTGATACGTATACTGTAGGCTATACGTGCGTGCCATTCAGCCATCCTGTTGTTTTTGCTTAGATTTCATCTCCAGTTTTAGTATTATTTTGACTGTATTATTATTATTATTATTATTTATTCCAGGTTGTTTTTTCCGAAGTCGTGGCGTACACACATGTACAGGATGCCGTTTGATGCAGGCGCCCATGCGTGCGTGCATGCGTGCGTGTGTTGCGACCATGCCCGCATGGCGCGTGTGTTGCCATGCCCGGTGCACCATCGTATGGCGAGCACTGCACAACTCAGGTTGGCATGATCAAGATATTCCACAGTAAAAGTATTTAAAAAAGTTACAGGACACGAGTCACGACGCATGCAAATGCGCTGCGCGTCGATCATAATATATAGCTTCGGCGAGATGTAAGGAAATTCAGTCCAGAGACCTTATTCTCCTGGAAGATTGTTATTGATCCAAAAGGGCAAACACTGGAGTCCAGTCAAAATGCACTCTTGCATTGATGGTGGGAGATGAAATTATCATGCAAGCTGTCAGTTATTCAGTATACGGTCTGGAGCAGTGAGAATGTCAGGTGGTAACTGAAAGCAATTGTAGAAACTGCAGGGCACAAAACTATATACTCTATACTGTGAGTAAATAATACTTATTTTCTAACACACAAGCACGCACGCACGCACACACACACACACACACACAACACACACACACACACACACAGTCCAGGGAGGTGGGACGTGACCAGTGGAAACGCTGTGTTTGATCAGCTGACGGTCGGCATGCGCTCGGGGGTCCTCCTCAGCCAGGTTCAACTGCAGGGCGAGGAGGAGATGGATGGATCATTATCATTATTAAGTCTGTGGAGGGTGGAGGTAACCTCATATGTCCAAAAAAAACCTGTTATACTGTTCAGGATTCAAATTCAACGATATACAGCAAAAGTAGGCTACCACATCTACTACGAGCTCAAAACGAGGCGCCTATATATTCGAGGTGCGTTTCGAGCTTGTGCACGATCTGCTATACACTCTTATTAATGCTTTCGTGTCACGCTATATTGTGTCAGCGACATCGACATCGAGATCGACCGACATCGACCAACATTGAACGACATTGACCGACATTGAACGACATTGAACGACATTGAACGACATTGACCGACATTGACCGACATTGACCGACATTGACCGACATAGAACGACATTGAACGACATTGACCGACATTGAACGACATTGACCGACATTGAACGACATTGACCGACATTGACCGACATTGAACGACATTGAACGACATTGAACGACATTGACCGACATTGAACGACATTGACCGACATTGAACGACATTGAACGACATTGACCGACATTGAACGACATTGACCGACATTGCCTGACATCGACATCGACATCCATCGACATCGATCGAGTGTGATCAAGTAGGGCGTTGATTTAGGAAAAGAAAACCGACAAAAGGTCAGAATAGTTATATGGAGATAAGAGATTTCTGCCCCGACATCAACGATATGCAGGCCCACCACGGGGGTCCCCACATGGAGCGTGTGTGCGTGCGTGCGTGCGTGCGTGCATGAGGTGCGTGCGTGCATGCGTGCGTGCGTGCGTGCGTACAGGTCAGTCAGGGTTGAAACTGTTTTGTAATATCTGTGAGACAGAAACATAACCAGAGTTGCAATTAGTATGCCCCGCCCCCTGCATGCGAACGTTTGATTGTCAGCAGTAAAGTGGACAGAGTATATCGCTTTTGTCGGGAAGAAACCTTGTATCTATCTGCATTTTCTTCTTTTTTTTTGTAAATGTAGGGCATCAAACGTGTCAAAAAGTGTCAGATCCGCAAGCTCGGAACTCTGCACTATGCGTTTTAAGCTCATGCTACTTTAGCATTTTGGGTTTTTAGTTTTTGAGTGGTGCTATAGCCACTCCTATAGACAGCAAAGTGTGTCCGTCCGCATGTCCGAGCATGAAACGTACGTATTTCCAAGCACGGAACGTCCTGACCACCAAGTTTCACTGCCTAACACACACACACACACACACACACACACACACACACATTTCCTAAGCGCCGCCGCTGACAAAGAGCTAAACTACTCAAACTAATAGACTTCCCTGCCTTGGAGTTGGATAAGAGCTAAACTTCTTCCAAACGTGTCGGATGTGAGGCGGCGGCATCGACTCACTTGCTCTGCCCGCCGCGCAACGTCGCCCGCGATGAATGCGCGGCCTCTAACGATCCGTTTGTTTTAGAAGTTGCAGTTTACCACATTCCAGACGTTCCATTCGCCGTTTCTTTAATTGCACTCCGAGGGATGAAAAGACGACAGAAGTTGAGCTTGTGAGGCGTCATGTTCAGTCATGCCCCCCCCCCCCCACACACACACACACACACACACACACACACATGCACATCAACGGACAAATCATATGTTTTTAAGAACGACGCACGCGCCACTCTCTGCCCGACGCCCACCCTCCTGGCCCACTATGTGCGTGCGTGCATGCGTGCGTGCATGCGTGCATGCGTGCGTGTGTGCGTGCGTGTCTGCGTGCATGCGTGCCTGATCATGGCGTTATGCTTCTTTTAATGGCCGAGGCTACAGTGTGGCGGTGCAAAGCGAGGCAAAAGGGCGACTTTAGCTTAGTTCAGCTAAAAGTGGTGAGACGACAGACTGCCACAAAGTCCACAGCTGCGGTTCAAAGCCGTCTATCCACGTTTTGGATCTTAACAAGGAGGGGGAGAGGGGGGAAAGGCCCCCACTGCAGTGCACACAGTACTAGAGCATGGGAGAGAAGGCACAACCCACAGCCTCAGATCTTCTGCCCCTGTGTGCATAATATATGCATATGTACACACACACACACACACACACACGCACACACACACACACACACACACACACACACACACACGCACGCGCGCGCGCACACATGCACACGCACACGCAAATGCACACGCACACACATGCGTGCGCGCGCCGCACGCACACACACAGAGTGAGACATCAAAACGCTAACATTAAAGGGCACACGGACAATCACATCAAGAACGCACAGCAAGGGCCACAAGAGTGCTGACACACAAACACACGCACACACACAGAAAACAAACAAGGCGTGTGCGCGCGCACACACACACACACACACACACACACACACACACACACACGGATGGACAGACGGACGGATGAGCGGCGTGAGTCCTGTGTGTCCCTGCCCGGCCAGCTGTGGGAGGTCAGCTGCAGCCACAGCTAGTTCTTGCTATCAGGGGCCAGCATTAAGTCCTGCCGCTTCAAACACGGCCCTTTGAAGTCACACCAAAGTCAGACACTAGCATCTCTCATCTCCCATCTCCCTTTTAACACTGAGGCACCCCCTCCCCTCCCTAGCTCTCCTCTCCTCTCCACCCCGCCTTTTCATGCTCCTGGCTTTGAATTCCACTTTATATATATATATATATATTTATTTATTCAGCTGTTGTCTGGCAGAAACCTCGTATCTCCATATTTTTCACTTTTTTAGTTTTTTTTCGTAAATTAACGACCTTCTTGATTACCACGCATGAGCGTCACACGAAAGCATCGGAAGCGGCATATAGCAGATCCGCGAAAGCTCGGAAAAACGAAGAGCGCGGGATAATTAATCCTGAAAAGTATAAACGGATTTGGACACACGTGAGGTTTCCATCCCCGAAATAGACAATATCTTTTTATTCTTTCTTTTTTTTTTTTTTTAAAGGGCGTCACGTCGTTAAAATTCTTCCGCCTGACGTGCTCCTTTTTCAGGCAAGTAACAAGCGTTCAAAAGGTAGCGCTGTGGAGGTCCAACAAAGTACAGCAGCCGAGCCTCTGATGTTCAATGTCGGTCGACTGTTAAATGCAGCGTTGTGGCTTTTGATGCTCCCTTGCATGGCAGCTTTCATCTGATGCCGGCGCAAAAATAAATACAAATTACCATGTATAACGTTCCGATCCAGAGCGATTCTATTTGTGCATCTTTATCGCTGATGATTGATATAAACATGCCCCAATGTTGCCCCATGCATGCATCAAAGCCGCTTGGAAACAATTATGAGCCTCTGGCCACGTCTCACACGCACGCGTGACGCGCACGAAGAAGGTGAAACGTTCAAAGTATTGTGGTAATGCTTTGCATTACAGTGCCCAAGTTCCATTGTGTTAACATAGGCGATGTTAGGCTCTCCCAGCAGGGGGGGGGGATTATTTAAACCAATAATCTGTATGAGATTATTGGTTTAAAAAGTAACAAGTAACAATCAATGAATTTTTTTATTCTGGATGTGGCACTATAGCAAGCTGAAATAGCTCAGTTGTCCTTTCACACACACATGTTTCCTTTTTTCTTGATTGTCTGATTGTTCTTGTGTAATAATAGAGATGAAAAGAGTTGAACCACGTGATCTGCTTCCAAGTGGTTGATTGCTGGACTGGTCCCCCACCTGTCTCCAGCCCTATTTAATGAGTTTGTTGCGTGTTAGCCCTTGTTGTTTTGTTAGCCCTGATGAAGACCGCATAGGTCGATGCATGCACGGTTCAATAACGTTTTCCTCCTTTTTGAGTGGTGCAACCACTCCCTTACGGAGCTATGTGTGTGGCTGGGTGGGTGCATGGGTGCCTGGGTATGAGCACGAAAATAGCATTGTTCTTTGTCACCACCTGTGCGCAACCTAACGCACACACACACACGCACATATTAACTGTATATATGATGATTTCGGGTGTGCCAGTATAGGCTACAGTACCGTGACAGCAGTACAGTCTACAGTACAGTGGAGGGTATACTCCGCGGTATTTCTCAACCGTTTCGGACGTGGAGCAGCTCGCCGGAATCGGTCCGGCCCCCTGGGCGCGTTTCTGGACCCCCAGAGACCCCCATATGGTAACTCACTCATTGCTCTACCGTTTCGGACGTGGGGCGGCTCGCCGGACCCGGGCCGGTATACCCTAGCTGTGGTCCTGTGGGTCTGGAACCCCACACGGAGTTGCACCACTCACTTCACACCGGTGTGATTTTTAACTATTAAGTGTGCCCGGATCTCCGCTTTTTTCTATAGATGTGTTATCCCGATTGATCCCAGGATTATATACTGTACCTGCATACCTGATGTATATTTTCTATCTAACAACTTTAGGAGAGAGACTGACGACGATGCAGGCAGAAGAAAGTTTCCAAGTCCATTTTATTGTAGAGTGTAGAATTTGTTTGTGGTCACTAGTGGCCACTGGCTATTCTGAGATTCCTATAACCATGTCCTGACATGTTTGCTCAATTGAGAGACAATATACTATACTTATTTAAGCTATATTTAATGTGAATTGTAGTTCCATAATACACCATACCTCCTGACTCCTGAGCACCTGGTTGCATCCTCGCCTCTATTTAATTATATTGTCAATGGCGTTTTTTAAACAAACATTGAACTAAAAACAAACATTAAACCTTTATATAGGAGGGGCTATAGCTTCCCCTCAAAAATATATGAACCATGTTAGGTTATTAATACAACTTTATATGGACAGGGTTTGAGTCACTGCAATTTTCCTGGTGTTTGGACATTTCAACAAGTTTGTAAACAAACTGAACTCTGACTGGGGAGGGAGTCTGGGAGATAAGAGGGTTATTGTTTGAATCCAATAATGATCATTATAACAATGTGAAATATATATATAAGGACAAACTTTATATTCGTGGACAATCAAAATATGTTTGAATTTTGTATGTGGTGTCATTAAAATTAATCTTCATGGCACACGGACTATATCTAGAAAATAATCATGGTACGTTTAACCCTAGAACACTAAACACGGGTGATTTTCACCCGACGTGGGTCTTTCAGTACCTTCATGATGCTCATGCAGTGACATCATAGAAGGTAGGTTTGTTTCCCTGCCCACATCCCTGTTTTTTTCTACAGGCAGGTGTGAATTTCGGGTGAATTTCACCCGTGTTTAGTGATAGTGTGACAGAGAAAAATCCCAATAGTTTTTCACAGACTTTGCCTCCCCATGATAGAGCATGAAGTGATGATGAAATATTATGAGTATGTATTGCTGAGTGATGGTGCAACAAAAAATATGTTTAGTATTCTATGGTTAAAAAAGGTTGCAGACCCGGATGTACACTATTACACATGAAGGCCTACACATAACATAATAACACACATTTTCATCGTTGGAAATCATGAAAAACGACATATAGTATGTTGTCAAAAACGATCAAAAGCAACATACTATATTATACTTCATGATTTTTGATGATGAAAAAAAAAGATGACATACGATAGTATGCCATTCAGAGCCTGAGGTTCCATTCTTGTGGATCTGTTAGAAAACAACATACGTATACAAAAGTACAAAGAAAATGGAATACTTCACCACAGCTTGTAACCCCCTCACCCCCCCTCCCTCCCTCTCTCTCTCTCTCTATCTCTCTCTCTCTCTCTCTCTCTCTCTCTCTCTCTCTCTCTCTCTCTCTCTCTCTCTCTCTCTCTCTCTCTCTCTCTCTCTCTCTCCCCAATTCCCCCAACCCCTTCCTATACCCTGGGAAAAAAACGTGGAAGCTCAGAGATCCAGAAACATATGTGGTTAGCCATAAAACTTCACATGCACTCTCTGTACCCGAACCCACCCCCCAAGCCCCCAGACACCCCCCCCCCCTCCCCCCCGAAGCTCAGTCAACACACACACACACACACACACACACACACACACACACACACACACACACACACATACACATGCACGCACGTACACACGTGCGCACACACACACACACACCGCAGGACCTACAAGGAGGAGAGAAAGAGGCACACATGAGAGGAGACGTGGAAACAATGGGAAGAGGAAGAGGCATAAGGCAACAATCTGAGCTGTCTGTGGTGGAGAACAAAAACAAAGAGGGTTTTTTTTGGGGGGGGGGGTGGCAGGGAGGGGGGGGGGACGGGACAATGGCGACAGTCTTTGGGACGGTGACTGCAGGCTAAAACCATCGGAGCCGTGCATGCGCGGGCCACCAGAACAATGGCCGTCCCTGTGGCTGCGGCGGCTGCGATTGCAGCGAAGGTGAAACGCAACCCTTCTCTTAGACAAACGTAAACACCGGGACAATGGAGACGCTCGCTTCTCTTTTGAACAAAAGATGCTTTTCGCCTTCAAGCATGCGTGGAGGAAGGATGCAACGGTCGGAGAAACCCCCCTCGACCAACGTGGAGGCGCACCGGCCTCTATAGCCCTGCAGGACTATAGACCCTGCATGGTATAGCAGGAACGATATCGGATCAGAACACAATCGACCCCCAAATCCTTTATGCGGACCGCTCGCCCATGGTTCTTGTAGGCATTAGGCATGTGGTTTTACGGTTTTAAGGTTATACGTTTAGGTTATAAGGTTATGTTTAGTTTTACCGAGGTTACATTTAAGAATACCGGGTGGCGACCATCACCAGATTTGACCCCGGGGGCGCGAGCCTGTTTTTGGGGCAAGTGTTCTTGTGTCATCATCATCATTATCAGTTCCATGTCCTCAGTGCCCTCTTCTCTCTAGGCAGGGACCACATCCGATACGGCCGCGCTATATAACACTGGTGGCAGATTGGGTTTCAGGCCCCGAACGTCAAACTCCTGTCTTCTCCGTTTTCCCGAAAGCGTTTTGTGAGATATATAATCTCTTCTGATCCTTGCCATGTGATTGGGAAGGGGAAATATAATTCCTTTTTTCCCCCCTCCCCTGTCAGTGCTGCTAGGGAGGAAGGAGGGGGGGAGGAATCCTACTTTGCAAGAGATTTGTTTCAGGCTTTAAATGTTTGGGTCACATATGTTGGTCATTAAGTTACCACGCAGGCTCTCGCCTCTTCAGAACAGGAGCTATCTGATGTTTTGTTCCCAGGCTCCAGGAAGCATATGAGCCGAACGATTTTCATATTTTTTATTCAAAGAATGTCAACAAATTTCAAACGCGTTAGACAAAAAGTCTTCACTAATAGCGGTTATGGCAGATCTACAGGCTACATGCATGTGCTTTGTTTGCTGTTTTCAGGGAAAACAGGGCTCATGTGGTGTACATTACAGTGAAATGCTCCTCTGTGTTATAGCTCACTCTCTTGCCTATACACCAACGTGTCACTTTGATAAGAGCCATCCTCAGATTGAAAGGTCCTGCGTAAACTAACATAATAATCCCCACCCCTAATTTGTTTTTGATCGATACGCTCTTGGCCGAGCGGCTTCTCAATTGAAGGACGGACGTCAGGGGGGACGACAGCCCATTGGTCGAATCCAAGGAAGCCCCGTCATTGGATATATAGAAGCGGAGAATCACGCAGTATATAGTGAAGTCATGTGATTGGTCACATGGTTTTGGGTTGGGGGGGGGGGGGGGGGGGGGGGGGGTTGGGGATGGGGTGGGGTGGGGGGAGGGAGGGCTCTCTGCTACACCACAACGGCGCCTGGCCCGCTTCCAGAAACCCCCCCCTGACCACAGTGCCACGGACTGTCTGTCTGTCTGTGTGTGGAACAACCGTATACGACTGAGCCAGACTCCAAATGAAGGGGTTCAGGGCCCAAAATTGGGGGTCTCGCTTTTTGCTTACATCCGCCTATACAGTGGAATTGTTGGGGGGGAGGGGGTTTGTTGAGGTTGGCGGTGACAGAGAGGGAGCCATGGTTCCCATGCAGAGCTCTGCAGAGGGAACTCTCTCTCTCTCTCTCTCTCTCTCTCTCAAGGCTGCATGGTTCTAGTGGTGGTGGAAAAGTATACCGGCACTTAAGTAAAAGTATCAATAATCCACCCTTAGAAATACACTGTTACAAAGTAAAAAAAAATCTAAATGTACTTAAAGTACCAAATGTAAATGTACTCATGGTGCAGATTGTGCAGAAGTTTTCAAATGCATAAAAATATTTATTAAAAATAGCTGATCTACAAGCTCAGAATGCGTCGCAGCGCATTCTGAGCTTGTAGATCGGCTATTTTCACATGGCTGAAATGTATATTGCTGAAGTGGTTAATGTATGTTTTGTATTAATGTAATAGTCAAAATGAAATTAAAAAAGTAACTATAGTATAACTAAAGTTTTCAAATAAATCTATTGGAGTCAAATTGCAATAGTTGGTTCCGAGATCTTGCGGAGTAGAAGACGTAAAAGCATTCAAAAATTGTACTTAAGTAAATGTACTTTCCAGTTACCTTCCATCCACCACTGCATAATACGTCTGCATCAGCACACGTCTGTCTGTCTGCCTGCCTGTCTGCCTGCCTGCGGAGAAGGAGAAGGAGAAGATGTGCACATGCAGGGAGAGAAAAAAAGAGAAGGGGTTTCTGGGTAAACCAACATGTGCCGACAAGCAGACCTCCAAAACTCTCAACTGCATGTTGGCCTATGGTTGTGTGTGTGGAAAAACAAAACCACCGATTGGTTGAGCGGGGAAGGAAATCCCTGTTGCTTACACATGCGTGCACGTACGCGCACGCTCGCACACACACACGCACGCACGCGCGCACACGCACACACACACACACACACACGCACACACACATACACACACACACACACACACACACACATGGCAGTTTTGTTTTATTGTTTCCATCTCCAATTTGTATTTCCTTTCAATTGTTTCAACTGTCACTTGTTTGACTTTATACTTACTCATTTGACATAAAGTCTATACGCTCAAGTTCAATATTGTACCTTTCAATAGAGAAGCAGTCTCACATTCGTATAGTAGGCCTACCGTATAGTGTTCATTTCACTCAGAATATAGAGACAGTCCAAGGTCAGAAATACACACCATAATCAATACATCATGATCACGATATATCTACGTGTATTTATAAAGTCATATATGATCCTTTTCCACAACTCCATCCGGCTTCCATGCATGTGTCGGGTGTCAGGCTTGGACGTTGGAGCATCTGGTGCTGTATAGTATCCAGTTCTCTGTTTCCAAAACACTGGGTCGGGATCCATCTGTGGGTTAGGTTGGGAAACGATTTTTATGGGGGGAGAGAGAGAGAGAGACACAGAGAGAGACAGAGACAGAGACAGAGAGAGTGTGACAGAAATTTGATTTGACTTGATTGTATTAGACGTAAAGCAAGATAAACAAGTTACATCATGTTCATCTAAGAAGCGTCAAGGATTTTTAAAAAAACGCAAAACAGTCTTCCGACTTATTTCCATTGTGGTCCTTGGTCTGGACAAACAACTGGGACAAACAGGCACACATTAAATCAATACATAAAACTATCAAGAGCTACACTGCATGCCTATACATCATAAATACATGTGATCTCATTACTAATATAGTTAAACATGATTCTGCAACATTTGGGAGGGGGTTGAGTCCAAGTCGAGACCGAGACCGACGGGATTCGAGACCAAGACCGGAACTTGTTTACAGAAAACACTGCGAGAGCAGGTGGGCGCGTCAGCTACACTCTACAGCTACACACACTCATAATATGGGTATAATACATTTATTTCATTGCATTGTAGTGACCTGTGACTCGAGTAGACAGAGTCCCGAGTCTCTTGGTGCGAGACAGAGTCAAGACCGAGTCAAATTACGTGCTAAAAAGTTTGACTCAAGACCGGACTCGAGTACTATAGAACAATGGCCATGAGGAATAGGACTACATAGTCATGAACCAAAATCAGCCACACTGTCACAGATCACAACCTTCGACGTCAGCCACAACACAGCAGACATATACTGTAGACACATCAATTGACGGCTGTTATGTCCCCAAACCTGTAGCTTGAACTTAACATAGGAAATGGAAAACTCACACATATATAGGATAGTGACCATTTCAGCAGTTCACCAATTCCCCGGGCATTGATGTACTGTATATTTATTGTGACTGTACTTTATGTTGTCCTTTAACCACTGTGCAGTTCCAAAAGGAAAAATAGTCTACTTTGAAGTTGAAGTGGGGGACGTCATGCAGGATATGCCAGTTATGTTTCGGGGCTTTTTCCTCGCCAGTGCCAAGGCTGCAGACTCTCGTCCGGAGCCCGGCCGGGGCGATTCCCTGTCATGACAATAATAAAGACTATTATTATTATATGGTTGAATTAAGCCAGAACATTTGAAAGTGTATTTGAAAAAGCCCCTGTATAGTTGAAGTATACAACGATACGCAAATGTAACACCATCCGTGGACGTGACTGACAACAACCCCCGTGGGTATTATTATTTCAATGGAGCGGTTCCACCAACATCACGACATCATCAGCCGTGCGTGTCGAAACACTAACACGCACGCACGCGCACGCACACACACACACACGCACGCACGCACGCACGCACGCACACACACACACACACACACACACGCACGCACGCACGCACGCACACACACACACACACACACACACACACACACACACACAGTGTCATCATATACGGACGTCAAAGCCTTGCCTCAGCCAATCGCGGCGCGTCTCTGTGATCCTTGTTCCACTTCCTGTTTATAGGGCCCGGTGTGGCGTTGTTTCGCCGGCAGAGCCTTTGATCTCCCCTAGCTCTCCTGTGGGCGGGACAGGTAGCAGCTGTTCTCCCATGGTGGGGGGGGTGGAGGGGGGGGGAGACAATAGCACAGAGCCCATAGTTGGGATGATGGGAATAAGAAGAAGTTGGCACAGACTGGCAGACTGCACAATATGGCACGCATGGGGGGCTTGTTTTTGCCGGGTTCATTAGCCGTCCACTGTTTAACAGTCAAGAGTCCTGATAGCTGTCAGCACTGATTCCAGAGAACAAACGTCCTCCTGAGGCCACACCGACCGACTGGTCCCCAGCCTTTTAGCTGTGATCTGTTATCCCATATATAATGAGCTGTTCTGTCCACGCCCATCATACTATTGTATAGCTCTTATATAGGGCTGCTGGGTGGAAATAGTTTCCGACATTTAGAACCAATTAATAATCCACTTTATTTTGTTGTACATATATACAGTATAGGCCCATATATATATGTTTTTTCTTGTCAGGATTCAAATTCAAAAATAGCAAATGTAGCAGATCTGCACATAAGCTCAAAACGTCTTGCGCTTGTGGATCTCCCTGATTGATGCTGTTTGTGTGGCGGTGTATATGATCAAGTAGGCGTTAGTTTACGGAAAAACAATAAATACAAAAATAAATATGAACACAAAAAGTTATAAGAGAGTTAGAAGATATAGGACCTTTCTTCCCAACAGCCGATTATTGATATGGTTATATATCAATAATCGGCAAAATTGATTCGTTTGATAATCCACCTAATCCAGTATCATATTTTTTCGCACATGTGCAAAAGTAATCCACAAGCTCACACCTATGTCACATGACTTGCATCATTGCGAGTCGTTGTAACTTAACTACCTGCTATTTTCGAGTCGTTGTAACTTAACTGCCTGCTATTTTTATGTATTTGTATAACCATTCCTTAATTAATCGTCGTTGTTGAGTCAAAACTCAGGAATGGACCAAAATCTGGTCAGCTTGACAACTCAGACCTCAGAAACTACATCTCCCAGAAGGCAGCAGCAAGATGGCTGCTCGTTACTTGATTAGGAGCACCTTAAAAGGAATGGAGGTTCAGTCATTCTCAAAAAACAAACAGATGCAAACATCAAAGACTACTCTTGGGTTCTACCTCCAAAGACGCCAATGGTCGGTGATGTTGTATTGTTTTATTTACACTTATGTATGCACTGCAGTAGCCTACTGTTAGTTGTGGTTAAAATCAGGCTAATTGTGAATAGTAGGTTAAACTGTTTCCGTTTGAAGTGGGGAAGGAACACATTAACACTGCAGTATTGCCTTCATTTCTGTTTGACAAGTTTAAAAGTACATGTTAAAATGATTTAAGAATTTGAAAGACTACTACAAATGTGGACAATTAATGTTAAGGTTTAAAATGCCTTTTTAAATTAGAGCTGATCTACAAGCTTAAAGTTCAGCTAATTTCTTTAACTACTTATTCAATGTCAAATGCTAGATGTCTTTACTCAATTATCCAAGCTTAAAGGGTAAAGTAATTAATAATTTGTTTAAAATGTTGACTTTAATAAGGCATGCATTGTTTAAACAACAATGACACATCAGCCCTATAGTAGCCCTTAATTCACTTGTACATTTAGTACAGTGGTTTTCAACCAGTGGTCTGGGAACCACCATGTGGTCCTTGAGGGGGTTCCAGGTGGTCCCTATAGCTAACTAATGGACCCTTATAGACTCTTGAGTGTAAAATGAAACCATTTCACACTCAAGAGTTACATTATTGTTAAACATCTGCATTACTAAATTTACAAGAAGTCTACATTCTCTTCTATCAATTCAAGAATTGACTCTTCCATCAATTCTTCTCTTCTTCGAAGAGAATAATTGTTATTTTGACCAACGCTTGCCAACGGCATGGAATTGTGTGTCAACGATAACAAAAATATTGTATACGTTTTGGGTCATCAAACGGTGGTCCATGGATCAATTGCCGAGTAAATAATGGGCCTTGATTTGAAAAGGCTTGAAAGTCACTGATTTAGCAGCCAACTATGTATCAATGGACACCTTATCGTCGACCATGACTGGACAATGCATGGAACTGGCTGCGTGTAACATTTGCCATAGTGCCCGTCGTCCTCACATATACCAGTCTGAACATCAAGCACACCACTTCACAATACACCAAACCAATAAGAAAACTACATTTTGAATGGCTATACGCAGGAGCCCTGGGTCTCCATCTATAAAGGACGGTGACCTCTTACCCAGAATGGACGTCTATACAAAGAACTGCTCAACAGGCAGCAGCTATACCAGTACATTTACTCAAGTAATGTGCCAGAGTTCATATTAGAGGCTTTTTTTAACTTTACTTGAGTTTCAACTGCAATACATCCAAGAGGCAAATATTTTACCTTCGACTACACTACATTTATTTGAAAACCTTACTGGATAATGTAACATTTCAGATTTATACAAAGCATATATACATTATTCAATTAAGACCTGTTTTATACGTCTTCTATTTGAAGCTTGTACGTCGACCATTTTCAAGTTGTTCTGAAAAGGTCTGAAGAAAAACTAAGTAGCCTACTTTTACTTTGGTAGCCTATACTTTAACTCTCTCTCGACGCAGATAGTTTAGCACTTTTGTTTTTAATTGCCAACAGAGCATTTCTACATTGTGGTAGCCTATTGCTTTACTTAATATAAATATACAAACGTAACATGTATAACTAAACTGTCTTATGAGTACTTGTTCCAGCAGTGTCAAAGAGCAGGTGCCAGGGCCTTGTGACCGGGGGTTGAGCAGCAGTGGAGATAATATAAGACCTTCTCAGAGCTCCACAGGCATCTCTTCAAGTGGCTGCGCTGACCTTCCACTGATGAAAGCCCTGTAAATGCTACTTTAACAATATCATGATGCCCTTTCTATATGAAAGGCAACGAACACTAAACCCAACAGCCAATGAAAGACCCTTTCTATATGAAAGGCATTAATGCACTTTGCACCCCGCAACGTACAGTACAGTGCACCCCGATTCCTCGGCCAATGAAAGACCCTTTTCTATTTGAAAGGCAACACACACACTGCATCCCTCAGCCAATGAAAGACCCTTTTCTATATGAAAGGCATTAATGCACTTTGCACCCCGCAGCCAATGAAGACCTGCAAAGAGAAGAGAGAATGTTTGAGTGCAGAGTCTGTGTGTGTGTGTGTGTGTGTGTGTGTGTGTGTGTGTGTGTGTGTGTGTGTGTGTGTGTGTGTGTGTGTGTGTGTGTGTGTGTGTGTGTGTGTGTGTGTGCTAAATTATTGATGACTGATCTAATTATTGATCACAGAGATGTATGAGATCCGAGATCTTAAAAGACGATGAACTTGCTGCCAGAATTAATGTGGCAAACTTTGATCCAAAGGGTGTGGGGGGTGGAGTCTAAAAACTTAAAGGTAAACTTAAAGTCTTGATCAATCTTTTACTTATAGCTTTACTTACTCACTTAGACTCTCCTGTTCTTATTGGAACATTGGGCCACAGTTTCCCTTCCATTTTCTCCAGTCTCTGGAGACGCTTCTTGCTCCGTGCCAGCTGAGCTGACACACATCTCACTTAGGTTTTACTTAGCTTAGCTGTCTGTTTCTCCATGTCTTCTTTGGCCTCCCTCTCTTCCTCCTTCCACCTTCTGGCATCCATCCAGTCCGTTGCCACACTTAACGCTCTCTCTCTCTCTTGGCAGTCGCAGTATGTGCCCATGCAGCCATTCTCCCATCAGAGACAATGTCAGACAGCGGTGCTATACCCCTGCCCTTCTCATCACCTCCTCACTGGTGATGTGATCTCTCCATGAGATCCTAAAAGATGGGTCTGAGGCATCGTCGGTGGACGACATCCAACGTGTTGGTGATGCGCTGCCTTTAACGCAAATACAAGTACATACATCTTACCTACTCTAAACTAAAGAAAGAAAACATGAACAGAATAGCTAACAGAAAAGGAAAGCCCACCCACCCTTACCATAGCAAGCTATACAGTATAGGCTGTTGTTGTCTCCACCAGGCCGAAGGCATGGGGAGAGAGTATGTTTTGCACTCCGTCCGTGTGTGTGTGTGTGTGTGTGTGTGTGTGTGTGCGTGTGTGTGTGTGTGTGTGTGTGTGTGTGTGTGTGAGTGTCCGTCCGTCCGTCCGTCCGTCCGTCCGTCCGTCCGTCCGTCCTTCCGTTACCAGCTAATCTCCGGCACCGTTGGCCCGATCCAAGCCAAAATTTGCACACACACTCCCTGGATGCCAACGATGAACCTCTGCCCCAAATATTCCTCAACGACCTGTTATAGCACCACCATCAGGCCGATCTAGGCAAAATACATTTATGTAGATTACTCGTACACATTTTATCCATACATCACACAATTCGGTATACACTATCTCCATGTGATCAACACGGATCTGCACCATTTCCCATCTTCCATCCTGATTGGCTAAGATTGGCTTCCAAAGCTCACATTGGTCCGTTTCTAACAAAATGCCACAAATCACATACGCAGTGTGCAATTTCCGTGACATTTTACACGCCCATAATAGCCCATATCGTACGGCATACTGTAGCACGCCGTTTTTCATCATTTTTGAGGATTTGAAAAGAATGGAGAAAAAAAAGACGATGGGTTATAGCCCATCGTTTTTAGATTTTTAGATTTTTTTTTTAATCCTCGTTTTTCATCATTTTTGACCATCCCACTAAGCAATAGCCGGCTATTAGACGTGCGTCTAAAAATGGGATAAAAAACGTCAGGATTTGAAAAGAATGGAAAAAAAAAGACGATGGGTTATAGCCCATCGTTTTTTGAATTTTTAAAAATATATAATATCCTCGTTTTTCATAATTTTGGACCATGGGCTATAGCCCATATCGTACGGCATACTATAGCACGCCGTTTTTCATCATTATTGAGGATTTTTAAAAAATGTAAAAAAAAAAAAAAAACGATTTTGAATTTTAGATTTTTTTTATTTTTTAATTTAAAAAAAAAGATAGCCTCGTTTCTCATCATTTTGGACCATGGGCTATATAGCCCATATCGTACGGCATACTATAGCACGCCGTTTTTCATCATTTTTGAGGATTTGGAAAAAAATGAAAAAAACGATGGGTTATAGCCCATGTTTTTTGAAAATTTGAAAAAAAAAGTTAGCCTCATTTCTCATCATTTTGGACCATGGGCTATAGCCCATATCGTACGGCATACTATAGCACGCCGTTTTTCATCATGTTTGAGGATTTGAAAAAAATGAAAAAATGATGGGTTATAGCCCATCGTGTTTTGAATTTTAGATTTTTTTTATTTTTTAATTCAAAAAAAAGATAGCCTCGTTTCTCATCATTTTGGACCATGGGCTATATAGCCCATATCGTACGGCATACTATAGCACGCCGTTTTTCATCATTTTTGAGGATTTGAAAAAAATGAAAAAATGAAAAAAACGATGGGTTATAGCCCATGTTTTTTGAAAATTTGAAAAAAAACGTTAGCCTCATTTCTCATCATTTTGGACCATGGGCTATAGCCCATATCGTACGGCATACTATAGCACGCCGTTTTTCATCATTTTTGAGGATTTGAAAAAAATGAAAAAATGAAAAAAAAGATGGGTTATAGCCCATGTTTTTTGAAAATTTGAAAAAAAAAAAGTTAGCCTCTTTTCTCATCATTTTGGACCATGGGCTATAGCCCATATCGTACGGCATACTATAGCACGCCGTTTTTCATCATTTTTGAGGATTTGAAAAAAATGAAAAAATGAAAAAAACGATGGGTTATAGCTCATGTTTTTTGAAATTTTGAAAAAAAAGGTTATCCTCGTTTCTCATCATTTTGGACCATGGGCTATAGCCCATATCGTACGGCATACTATAGCACGCCGTTTTTCATCATTTTTGAGGATTTGAAAAAAATGAAAAAATGAAAAAAACGATGGGTTATAGCCCATGTTTTTTGAAATTTTGAAAAATAAAGTTAGCCTCGTTTCTCATCATTTTGGACCATGGGCTATTGCCCATATCGTACGGCATACTATAGCACGCCGTTTTTCATAATTTCTGAGGATTTGAAAAAAATGAAAAAATAAAAAAAACGATGGGTTATAGCCCATGTTTTTGGAAAATTTGAAAAAAATAGTTAGCCTCGTTTCTCATCATTTTGGACCATGGGCTATAGCCCATATCATACGGCATACTATAGCACACCGTTTTTCATCATTTTTGAGGATTTAAAAAAAAAGAAAAAAAGAAAAAAACGATGGGTTATAGCCCATGTTTTTTGAAATTTTGAAAAATAAAGTTAGCCTCGTTTCTCATCATTTTGGACCATGGGCTATTGCCCATATCGTACGGCATACTATAGCACGCCGTTTTTCATAATTTCTGAGGATTTGAAAAAAATGAAAAAATAAAAAAAACGATGGGTTATAGCCCATGTTTTTTGAAATTTTGAAAAATAAAGTTAGCCTCGTTTCTCATCATTTTGGACCATGGGCTATTGCCCATATCGTACGGCATACTATAGCACGCCGTTTTTCATAATTTCTGAGGATTTGAAAAAAATGAAAAAATAAAAAAAACGATGGGTTATAGCCCATGTTTTTGGAAATTTTGAAAAAAATAGTTAGCCTCGTTTCTCATCATTTTGGACCATGGGCTATAGCCCATATCATACGGCATACTATAGCACGCCGTTTTTCATCATTTTTGAGGATTTAAAAAAAAAGAAAAAAAGAAAAAAACGATGGGTTATAGCCCATGTTTTTTGAAATTTTGAAAAAAAAAAGTTATCCTCGTTTCTCATCATTTTGGACCATGGGCTATAGCCCATATCGTACGGCATACTATAGCACGCCGTTTTTCATCATTATAAAGGATTTTAAAAAAATGAAAAAATGAAAAAAAAGATGGGTTATAGCCCATGTTTTTTGAAAATTTGAAAAAAAAAAAGTTAGCCTCTTTTCTCATCATTTTGGACCATGGGCTATAGCCCATATCGTACGGCATACTATAGCACGCCGTTTTTCATCATTTTTGAGGATTTGAAAAAAATGAAAAAATGAAAAAAACGATGGGTTATAGCTCATGTTTTTTGAAATTTTGAAAAAAAAGGTTATCCTCGTTTCTCATCATTTTGGACCATGGGCTATAGCCCATATCGTACGGCATACTATAGCACGCCGTTTTTCATCATTTTTGAGGATTTGAAAAAAATGAAAAAATGAAAAAGAACGATGGGTTATAGCCCATGTTTTTTGAAATTTTGAAAAATAAAGTTAGCCTCGTTTCTCATCATTTTGGACCATGGGCTATTGCCCATATCGTACGGCATACTATAGCACGCCGTTTTTCATAATTTCTGAGGATTTGAAAAAAATGAAAAAATAAAAAAAACGATGGGTTATAGCCCATGTTTTTGGAAAATTTGAAAAAAATAGTTAGCCTCGTTTCTCATCATTTTGGACCATGGGCTATAGCCCATATCATACGGCATACTATAGCACGCCGTTTTTCATCATTTTTGAGGATTTAAAAAAAATGAAAAAATGAAAAAAACGATGGGTTATAGCCCATGTTTTTTGAAATTTTGAAAAAAAAAAAGTTAGCCTCTTTTCTCATCATTTTGGACCATGGGCTATAGCCCATATCGTACGGCATACTATAGCACGCCGTTTTTCATCATTTTTGAGGATTTGAAAAAAATGAAAAAATGAAAAAAACGATGGGTTATAGCTCATGTTTTTTGAAATTTTGAAAAAAAAGGTTATCCTCGTTTCTCATCATTTTGGACCATGGGCTATAGCCCATATCGTACGGCATACTATAGCACGCCGTTTTTCATCATTTTTGAGGATTTGAAAAAAATGAAAAAATGAAAAAAACGATGGGTTATAGCCCATGTTTTTTGAAATTTTGAAAAATAAAGTTAGCCTCGTTTCTCATCATTTTGGACCATGGGCTATTGCCCATATCGTACGGCATACTATAGCACGCCGTTTTTCATAATTTCTGAGGATTTGAAAAAAATGAAAAAATAAAAAAAACGATGGGTTATAGCCCATGTTTTTGGAAAATTTGAAAAAAATAGTTAGCCTCGTTTCTCATCATTTTGGACCATGGGCTATAGCCCATATCATACGGCATACTATAGCACGCCGTTTTTCATCATTTTTGAGGATTTAAAAAAAAAGAAAAAAAGAAAAAAACGATGGGTTATAGCCCATGTTTTTTGAAATTTTGAAAAATAAAGTTAGCCTCGTTTCTCATCATTTTGGACCATGGGCTATTGCCCATATCGTACGGCATACTATAGCACGCCGTTTTTCATAATTTCTGAGGATTTGAAAAAAATGAAAAAATAAAAAAAACGATGGGTTATAGCCCATGTTTTTTGAAATTTTGAAAAATAAAGTTAGCCTCGTTTCTCATCATTTTGGACCATGGGCTATTGCCCATATCGTACGGCATACTATAGCACGCCGTTTTTCATAATTTCTGAGGATTTGAAAAAAATGAAAAAATAAAAAAAACGATGGGTTATAGCCCATGTTTTTGGAAATTTTGAAAAAAATAGTTAGCCTCGTTTCTCATCATTTTGGACCATGGGCTATAGCCCATATCGTACGGCATACTATAGCACGCCGTTTTTCATCATTATAAAGGATTTTAAAAAAATGAAAAAATGAAAAAAAAGATGGGTTATAGCCCATGTTTTTTGAAAATTTGAAAAAAAAAAAGTTAGCCTCTTTTCTCATCATTTTGGACCATGGGCTATAGCCCATATCGTACGGCATACTATAGCACGCCGTTTTTCATCATTTTTGAGGATTTGAAAAAAATGAAAAAATGAAAAAAACGATGGGTTATAGCTCATGTTTTTTGAAATTTTGAAAAAAAAGGTTATCCTCGTTTCTCATCATTTTGGACCATGGGCTATAGCCCATATCGTACGGCATACTATAGCACGCCGTTTTTCATCATTTTTGAGGATTTGAAAAAAATGAAAAAATGAAAAAAACGATGGGTTATAGCCCATGTTTTTTGAAATTTTGAAAAATAAAGTTAGCCTCGTTTCTCATCATTTTGGACCATGGGCTATTGCCCATATCGTACGGCATACTATAGCACGCCGTTTTTCATAATTTCTGAGGATTTGAAAAAAATGAAAAAATAAAAAAAACGATGGGTTATAGCCCATGTTTTTGGAAAATTTGAAAAAAATAGTTAGCCTCGTTTCTCATCATTTTGGACCATGGGCTATAGCCCATATCATACGGCATACTATAGCACGCCGTTTTTCATCATTTTTGAGGATTTAAAAAAAAAGAAAAAAAGAAAAAAACGATGGGTTATAGCCCATGTTTTTTGAAATTTTGAAAAATAAAGTTAGCCTCGTTTCTCATCATTTTGGACCATGGGCTATTGCCCATATCGTACGGCATACTATAGCACGCCGTTTTTCATAATTTCTGAGGATTTGAAAAAAATGAAAAAATAAAAAAAACGATGGGTTATAGCCCATGTTTTTTGAAATTTTGAAAAATAAAGTTAGCCTCGTTTCTCATCATTTTGGACCATGGGCTATTGCCCATATCGTACGGCATACTATAGCACGCCGTTTTTCATAATTTCTGAGGATTTGAAAAAAATGAAAAAATAAAAAAAACGATGGGTTATAGCCCATGTTTTTGGAAAATTTGAAAAAAATAGTTAGCCTCGTTTCTCATCATTTTGGACCATGGGCTATAGCCCATATCATACGGCATACTATAGCACGCCGTTTTTCATCATTTTTGAGGATTTAAAAAAAAAGAAAAAAAGAAAAAAACGATGGGTTATAGCCCATGTTTTTTGAAATTTTGAAAAATAAAGTTAGCCTCGTTTCTCATCATTTTGGACCATGGGCTATTGCCCATATCGTACGGCATACTATAGCACGCCGTTTTTCATAATTTCTGAGGATTTGAAAAAAATGAAAAAATAAAAAAAACGATGGGTTATAGCCCATGTTTTTTGAAATTTTGAAAAATAAAGTTAGCCTCGTTTCTCATCATTTTGGACCATGGGCTATTGCCCATATCGTACGGCATACTATAGCACGCCGTTTTTCATAATTTCTGAGGATTTGAAAAAAATGAAAAAATAAAAAAAACGATGGGTTATAGCCCATGTTTTTGGAAATTTTGAAAAAAATAGTTAGCCTCGTTTCTCATCATTTTGGACCATGGGCTATAGCCCATATCGTACGGCATACTATAGCACGCCGTTTTTCATCATTATAAAGGATTTTAAAAAAATGAAAAAATGAAAAAAAAGATGGGTTATAGCCCATGTTTTTTGAAAATTTGAAAAAAAAAAGTTAGCCTCTTTTCTCATCATTTTGGACCATGGGCTATAGCCCATATCGTACGGCATACTATAGCACGCCGTTTTTCATCATTTTTGAGGATTTGAAAAAAATGAAAAAATGAAAAAAACGATGGGTTATAGCTCATGTTTTTTGAAATTTTGAAAAAAAAGGTTATCCTCGTTTCTCATCATTTTGGACCATGGGCTATAGCCCATATCGTACGGCATACTATAGCACGCCGTTTTTCATCATTTTTGAGGATTTGAAAAAAATGAAAAAATGAAAAAAACGATGGGTTATAGCCCATGTTTTTTGAAATTTTGAAAAATAAAGTTAGCCTCGTTTCTCATCATTTTGGACCATGGGCTATTGCCCATATCGTACGGCATACTATAGCACGCCGTTTTTCATAATTTCTGAGGATTTGAAAAAAATGAAAAAATAAAAAAAACGATGGGTTATAGCCCATGTTTTTGGAAAATTTGAAAAAAATAGTTAGCCTCGTTTCTCATCATTTTGGACCATGGGCTATAGCCCATATCATACGGCATACTATAGCACGCCGTTTTTCATCATTTTTGAGGATTTAAAAAAAAAGAAAAAAAGAAAAAAACGATGGGTTATAGCCCATGTTTTTTGAAATTTTGAAAAATAAAGTTAGCCTCGTTTCTCATCATTTTGGACCATGGGCTATTGCCCATATCGTACGGCATACTATAGCACGCCGTTTTTCATAATTTCTGAGGATTTGAAAAAAATGAAAAAATAAAAAAAACGATGGGTTATAGCCCATGTTTTTTGAAATTTTGAAAAATAAAGTTAGCCTCGTTTCTCATCATTTTGGACCATGGGCTATTGCCCATATCGTACGGCATACTATAGCACGCCGTTTTTCATAATTTCTGAGGATTTGAAAAAAATGAAAAAATAAAAAAAACGATGGGTTATAGCCCATGTTTTTGGAAATTTTGAAAAAAATAGTTAGCCTCGTTTCTCATCATTTTGGACCATGGGCTATAGCCCATATCATACGGCATACTATAGCACGCCGTTTTTCATCATTTTTGAGGATTTAAAAAAAAAGAAAAAAAGAAAAAAACGATGGGTTATAGCCCATGTTTTTTGAAATTTTGAAAAAAAAAAGTTATCCTCGTTTCTCATCATTTTGGACCATGGGCTATAGCCCATATCGTACGGCATACTATAGCACGCCGTTTTTCATCATTATAAAGGATTTTTAAAAAATGTTAAAAAAAAACAAAAAAAAAACGATGGGTTATAGCCCATCGTGTTTTGAATTTTAGATTTTTTTTATTTTTTTATTCAAAAAAAAGATAGCCTCGTTTCTCATCATTTTGGACCATGGGCTATATAGCCCATATCGTACGGCATACTATAGCACGCCGTTTTTCATCATTTTTGAGGATTTGAAAAAAATGAAAAAATGAAAAAAACGATGGGTTATAGCCCATGTTTTTGGAAATTTTGAAAAAAATAGTTAGCCTCGTTTCTCATCATTTTGGACCATGGGCTATAGCCCATATCATACGGCATACTATAGCACGCCGTTTTTCATCATTTTTGAGGATTTAAAAAAAAAGAAAAAAAGAAAAAAACGATGGGTTATAGCCCATGTTTTTTGAAATTTTGAAAAAAAAAAGTTATCCTCGTTTCTCATCATTTTGGACCATGGGCTATAGCCCATATCGTACGGCATACTATAGCACGCCGTTTTTCATCATTATAAAGGATTTTTAAAAAATGTTAAAAAAAAAAAAAAAAAAAAACGATGGGTTATAGCCCATCGTGTTTTGAATTTTAGATTTTTTTTATTTTTTTATTCAAAAAAAAGATAGCCTCGTTTCTCATCATTTTGGACCATGGGCTATATAGCCCATATCGTACGGCATACTATAGCACGCCGTTTTTCATCATTTTTGAGGATTTGAAAAAAATGAAAAAATGAAAAAAACGATAGGTTATATGTTTTTTGAAAATTTGAAAAAAAAAGTTAGCCTCATTTCTCATCATTTTGGACCATGGGCTATAGCCCATATCGTACGGCATACTATAGCACGCCGTTTTTCATCATTTTTGAGGATTTGAAAAAAATGAAAAAATGAAAAAAACGATGGGTTATAGCCCATGTTTTTTGAAATTTTGAAAAAAAAAAGTTAGCCTCTTTTCTCATCATTTTGGACCATGGGCTATAGCCCATATCGTACAGCATACTATAGCACGCCGTTTTTCATCATTTTTGAGGATTTGAAAAAAATGAAAAAAAGAAAAAAACGATGGGTTATAGCCCATGTTTTTTGAAATTTTGAAAAAAAAAGTTAGCCTCATTTCTCATCATTTTGGACCATGGGCTATAGCCCATATCGTACGGCATACTATAGCACGCCGTTTTTCATCATTATAAAGGATTTTTAAAAAATGTTAAAAAAAAAAAAAAAAAAAACGATGGGTTATAGCCCATCGTGTTTTGAATTTTAGATTTTTTTATTTTTTAATTCAAAAAAAAGATAGCCTCGTTTCTCATCATTTTGGACCATGGGCTATATAGCCCATATCGTACGGCATACTATAGCACGCCGTTTTTCATCATTTTTGAGGATTTGAAAAAAATGAAAAAATGAAAAAAACGATAGGTTATATGTTTTTTGAAAATTTGAAAAAAAAAGTTAGCCTCATTTCTCATCATTTTGGACCATGGGCTATAGCCCATATCGTACGGCATACTATAGCACGCCGTTTTTCATCATTTTTGAGGATTTGAAAAAAATGAAAAAATGAAAAAAACGATGGGTTATAGCCCATGTTTTTTGAAATTTTGAAAAAAAAAAGTTAGCCTCTTTTCTCATCATTTTGGACCATGGGCTATAGCCCATATCGTACAGCATACTATAGCACGCCGTTTTTCATCATTTTTGAGGATTTGAAAAAAATGAAAAAATGAAAAAAACGATGGGTTATAGCCCATGTTTTTTGAAAATTTGAAAAAAAAAGTTAGCCTTATTTCTCATCATTTTGGACCATGGGCTATAGCCCATATCGTACGGCATACTATAGCACGCCGTTTTTCATCATTTTTGAGGATTTGAAAAAAATGAAAAAATGAAAAAAACGATAGGTTATATGTTTTTTGAAAATTTGAAAAAAAAAGTTAGCCTCATTTCTCATCATTTTGGACCATGGGCTATAGCCCATATCGTACGGCATACTATAGCACGCCGTTTTTCATCATTTTTGAGGATTTGAAAAAAATGAAAAAATGAAAAAAACGATGGGTTATAGCCCATGTTTTTTGAAATTTTGAAAAAAAAAAGTTAGCCTCTTTTCTCATCATTTTGGACCATGGGCTATAGCCCATATCGTACAGCATACTATAGCACGCCGTTTTTCATCATTTTTGAGGATTTTAAAAAAATTAAAAAATGAAAAAAACGATGGGTTATAGCCCATGTTTTTTGAAAATTTGAAAAAAAAAGTTAGCCTCATTTCTCATCATTTTGGACCATGGGCTATAGCCCATATCGTACGGCATACTATAGCACGCCGTTTTTCATCATTTTTGAGGATTTGAAAAAAATGAAAAAATGAAAAAAAAGATGGGTTATAGCCCATGTTTTTTGAAATTTTGAAAAAAAAAGTTAGCCTCTTTTCTCATCATTTTGGACCATGGGCTATAGCCCATATCGTACAGCATACTATAGCACGCCGTTTTTCATCATTTTTGAGGATTTGAAAAAAATGAAAAAAACGATGGGTTATAGCCCATGTTTTTTGAAAATTTGAAAAAAAAAGTTAGCCTCTTTTCTCATCATTTTGGACCATGGGCTATAGCCCATATCGTACAGCATACTATAGCACGCCGTTTTTCATCATTTTTGAGGATTTGAAAAAAATGAAAAAATGAAAAAAACGATGGGTTATAGCCCATGTTTTTTGAAAATTTGGAAAAAAAAGTTAGCCTCATTTCTCATCATTTTGGACCATGGGCTATAGCCCATATCGTACGGCATACTATAGCACGCCGTTTTTCATCATTTTTGAGGATTTGAAAAAAATGAAAAAATGAAAAAAAACGATGGGTTATAGCTCATGTTTTTTGAAATTTTGAAAAAAAAGGTTATCCTCGTTTCTCATCATTTTGGACCATGGGCTATAGCCCATATCGTACGGCATACTATAGCACGCCGTTTTTCATCATTTTTGAGGATTTTAAAAAAATGAAAAAATGAAAAAAAACGATGGGTTATAGCCCATGTTTTTGGAAATTTTGAAAAAAAAAGTTAGCCTCGTTTCTCATCATTTTGGACCATGGGCTATAGCCCATATCATACGGCATACTATAGCACGCCGTTTTTCATCATTTTAGAGGATTTTAAAAAAAAGAAAAAAAGAAAAAAATGATGGGTTATAGCCCATGTTTTTTGAAATTTTGAAAAAAAAAAGTTATCCTCGTTTTTTCATCATTTTGGACCATGGGCTATAGCCCATATCGTACGGCATACTATAGCACGCCGTTTTTCGTCATTTTTGAGGATTTGAAAAAAAAAAAATTTAAAAAAATGATGGGTTATAGCCCATGTTTTTTGAAAATTTGAAAAAAAATAGTTAGCCTCATTTCTCATCATTTTGGACCATGGGCTATAGCCCATATCGTACGGCATACTATAGCACGCCGTTTTTCATCATTTTTGAGGATTTGGAAAAAATGAAAAAAACGATGGGTTATAGCCCATGTTTTAATTTTGAAAAAAAAAAGTTATCCTCGTTTCTCATCATTTTGGACCATGGGCTATAGCCCATATCGTACGGCATACTATAGCACGCCGTTTTTCATCATTTTTGAGGATTTGAAAAAAAATAAAAAATGAAAAAAACGATGGGTTATAGCCCATGTTTTTTGAAATTTTGGAAAAAAAAGTTAGCCTCTTTTCTCATCATTTTGGACCATGGGCTATAGCCCATATCGTACAGCATACTATAGCACGCCGTTTTTCATCATTTTTGAGGATTTGAAAAAAATGAAAAAATGAAAAAAACGATGGGTTATAGCCCATGTTTTAATTTTGAAAAAAAAAAGTTATCCTCGTTTCTCATCATTTTGGACCAAGGGCTATAGCCCATATCGTACGGCATACTATAGCACGCCGTTTTTCATCATTTTTGAGGATTTGAAAAAAAATAAAAAATGAAAAAAACGATGGGTTATAGCCCATGTTTTTTGAAATTTTGGAAAAAAAAGTTAGCCTCTTTTCTCATCATTTTGGACCATGGGCTATAGCCCATATCGTACAGCATACTATAGCACGCCGTTTTTCATCATTTTTGAAAATTTGAAAAAAAAAGTTAGCCTCATTTCTCATCATTTTGGACCATGGGCTATAGCCCATATCGTACGGCATACTATAGCACGCCGTTTTTCATCATTTTTGAGGATTTGAAAAAAATGAAAAAATGAAAAAAACGATGGGTTATAGCCCATGTTTTTTGAAATTTTGAAAAAAAAAAGTTATCCTCGTTTCTCATCATTTTGGACCATGGGCTATAGCCCATATCGTACGGCATACTGTAGCACGCCGTTTTTCGTCATTTTTGAGGATTTGAAAAATAAAATAAAATAAAAAAATGATGGGTTATAGCCCATGTTTTTTGAAATTTTGGAAAAAAAAGTTATCCTTGTTTCTCATCATTTTGGACCATGGGCTATAGCCCATATCCTACGGCATACTATAGCACGCCGTTTTTCATCATTTTTGAGGATTTGAAAAAAATGAAAAAATGAAAAAAACGATGGGTTATAGCCCATGTTTTTTGAAAATTTGAAAAAAAAAGTTAGCCTCTTTTCTCATCATTTTGGACCATGGGCTATAGCCCATATCGTACGGCATACTATAGCACGCCGTTTTTCATCATTTTTGAGGATTTGAAAAAAATGAAAAAATGAAAAAAACGATGGGTTATAGCCCATGTTTTTTGAAATTTTGAAAAAAAAGGTTATCCTCGTTTCTCATCATTTTGGACCATGGGCTATAGCCCATATCGTACGGCATACTATAGCACGCCGTTTTTCATCATTTTTGAGGATTTGAAAAAATTAAAAAATTAAAAAAACGATGGGTTATAGCCCATGTTTTTTGAAATTTTGAAAAATAAAGTTACCCTCGTTTCTCATCATTTTGGACCATGGGCTATTGCCCATATCGTACGGCATACTATAGCACGCCGTTTTTCATAATTTCTGAGGATTTGAAAAAAATGAAAAAATGAAAAAAAACGATGGGTTATAGCCCATGTTTTTGGAAATTTTGAAAAAAAAAAAGTTAGCCTCGTTTCTCATCATTTTGGACCATGGGCTATAGCCCATATCATACGGCATACTATAGCACGCCGTTTTTCATCATTTTTGAGGATTTTAAAAAAAAAGAAAAAAAGAAAAAAATGATGGGTTATAGCCCATGTTTTTTGAAATTAAAAAAAAAAAAAGTTATCCTCGTTTCTCATCATTTTGGACCATGGGCTATAGCCCATATCGTACGGCATACTATAGCACGCCATTTTTCGTCATTTTTGAGGATTTGAAAAAAAAAGAAATTAAAAAAATGATGGGTTATAGCCCATGTTTTTTGAAAATTTGAAAAAAAAAGTTAGCCTCATTTCTCATCATTTTGGACCATGGGCTATAGCCCATATCGTACGGCATACTATAGCACGCCGTTTTTCATCATTTTTGAGGATTTGGAAAAAATGAAAAAAACGATGGGTTATAGCCCATGTTTTTTGAAATTTTGAAAAAAAAAAGTTATCCTCGTTTCTCATCATTTTGGACCATGGGCTATAGCCCATATCGTACGGCATACTATAGCACGCCGTTTTTCATCATTTTTGAGGATTTGAAAAAAATGAAAAAATGAAAAAAACGATGGGTTATAGCCCATGTTTTTTGAAATTTTGAAAAAAAAAAAGTTATCCTCGTTTCTCATCATTTTGGACCATGGGCTATAGCCCATATCGTACGGCATACTATAGCACGCCGTTTTTCATCATTTTTGAGGATTTGAAAAAAATGAAAAAATGAAAAAAACGATGGGTTATAGCCCATGTTTTTTGAAATTTTGAAAAAAAAGGTTATCCTCGTTTCTCATCATTTTGGACCATGGGCTATAGCCCATATCGTACGGCATACTATAGCACGCCGTTTTTCATCATTTTTGAGGATTTGAAAAAATTAAAAAATTAAAAAAACGATGGGTTATAGCCCATGTTTTTTGAAATTTTGAAAAATAAAGTTACCCTCGTTTCTCATCATTTTGGACCATGGGCTATTGCCCATATCGTACGGCATACTATAGCACGCCGTTTTTCATAATTTCTGAGGATTTGAAAAAAATGAAAAAATGAAAAAAAACGATGGGTTATAGCCCATGTTTTTGGAAATTTTGAAAAAAAAAAGTTAGCCTCGTTTCTCATCATTTTGGACCATGGGCTATAGCCCATATCATACGGCATACTATAGCACGCCGTTTTTCATCATTTTTGAGGATTTAAAAAAAAAAGAAAAAAAGAAAAAAATGATGGGTTATAGCCCATGTTTTTTTAAATTAAAAAAAAAAAAAGTTATCCTCGTTTCTCATCATTTTGGACCATGGGCTATAGCCCATATCGTACGGCATACTATAGCACGCCATTTTTCGTCATTTTTGAGGATTTGAAAAAAAAAGAAATTAAAAAAATGATGGGTTATAGCCCATGTTTTTTGAAAATTTGAAAAAAAAAGTTAGCCTCATTTCTCATCATTTTGGACCATGGGCTATAGCCCATATCGTACGGCATACTATAGCACGCCATTTTTCATCATTTTTGAGGATTTGGAAAAAATGAAAAAAACGATGGGTTATAGCCCATGTTTTTTGAAATTTTGAAAAAAAAAAGTTATCCTCGTTTCTCATCATTTTGGACCATGGGCTATAGCCCATATCGTACGGCATACTATAGCACGCCGTTTTTCATCATTTTTGAGGATTTGAAAAAAATGAAAAAATGAAAAAAACGATGGGTTATAGCCCATGTTTTTTGAAATTTTGAAAAAAAAAAGGTTATCCTCGTTTCTCATCATTTTGGACCATGGGCTATAGCCCATATCGTACGGCATACTATAGCACGCCGTTTTTCATCATTTTTGAGGATTTGAAAAAAATTTAAAAATTAAAAAAAACGATGGGTTATAGCCCATGTTTTTTGAAAATTTGAAAAAAAAAGTTAGCCTCATTTCTCATCATTTTATGACCATGGGCTATAGCCCATATCGTACGGCATACTATAGCACGCCGTTTTTCATAATTTTTGAGGATTTGAAAAAAATAAAAAAATTAAAAAAAATGATGGGTTATAGCCCATGTTTTTTGAAAATTTGAAAAAAAAAGTTAGCCTCATTTCTCATCATTTTGGACCATGGGCTATAGCCCATATCGTACGGCATACTATAGCACGCCGTTTTTCATCATTTTTGAGGATTTGGAAAAAATGAAAAAAACGATGGGTTATAGCCCATGTTTTTTGAAATTTTGAAAAAAAAAAGTTATCCTCGTTTCTCATCATTTTGGACCATGGGCTATAGCCCATATCGTACGGCATACTATAGCACGCCGTTTTTCATCATTTTTGAGGATTTGAAAAAATTAAAAAATTAAAAAAACGATGGGTTATAGCCCATGTTTTTTGAAATTTTGAAAAATAAAGTTACCCTCGTTTCTCATCATTTTGGACCATGGGCTATTGCCCATATCGTACGGCATACTATAGCACGCCGTTTTTCATAATTTCTGAGGATTTGAAAAAAATGAAAAAATGAAAAAAAACGATGGGTTATAGCCCATGTTTTTGGAAATTTTGAAAAAAAAAAGTTAGCCTCGTTTCTCATCATTTTGGACCATGGGCTATAGCCCATATCATACGGCATACTATAGCACGCCGTTTTTCATCATTTTTGAGGATTTAAAAAAAAAAGAAAAAAAGAAAAAAATGATGGGTTATAGCCCATGTTTTTTGAAATTAAAAAAAAAAAAAGTTATCCTCGTTTCTCATCATTTTGGACCATGGGCTATAGCCCATATCGTACGGCATACTATAGCACGCCATTTTTCGTCATTTTTGAGGATTTGAAAAAAAAAGAAATTAAAAAAATGATGGGTTATAGCCCATGTTTTTTGAAAATTTGAAAAAAAAAGTTAGCCTCATTTCTCATCATTTTGGACCATGGGCTATAGCCCATATCGTACGGCATACTATAGCACGCCGTTTTTCATCATTTTTGAGGATTTGGAAAAAATGAAAAAAACGATGGGTTATAGCCCATGTTTTTTGAAATTTTGAAAAAAAAAAGTTATCCTCGTTTCTCATCATTTTGGACCATGGGCTATAGCCCATATCGTACGGCATACTATAGCACGCCGTTTTTCATCATTTTTGAGGATTTGAAAAAAATGAAAAAATGAAAAAAACGATGGGTTATAGCCCATGTTTTTTGAAATTTTGAAAAAAAAAAGGTTATCCTCGTTTCTCATCATTTTGGACCATGGGCTATAGCCCATATCGTACGGCATACTATAGCACGCCGTTTTTCATCATTTTTGAGGATTTGAAAAAAATTTAAAAATTAAAAAAAACGATGGGTTATAGCCCATGTTTTTTGAAAATTTGAAAAAAAAAGTTAGCCTCATTTCTCATCATTTTATGACCATGGGCTATAGCCCATATCGTACGGCATACTATAGCACGCCGTTTTTCATAATTTTTGAGGATTTGAAAAAAATTAAAAAATTAAAAAAAATGATGGGTTATAGCCCATGTTTTTTGAAAATTTGAAAAAAAAAGTTAGCCTCATTTCTCATCATTTTGGACCATGGGCTATAGCCCATATCGTACGGCATACTATAGCACGCCGTTTTTCATCATTTTTGAGGATTTGGAAAAAATGAAAAAAACGATGGGTTATAGCCCATGTTTTTTGAAATTTTGAAAAAAAAAAGTTATCCTCGTTTCTCATCATTTTGGACCATGGGCTATAGCCCATATCGTACGGCATACTATAGCACGCCGTTTTTCATCATTTTTGAGGATTTGAAAAAAATGAAAAAATGAAAAAAACGATGGGTTATAGCCCATGTTTTTTGAAATTTTGAAAAAAAAAAGTTATCCTCGTTTCTCATCATTTTGGACCATGGGCTATAGCCCATATCGTACGGCATACTATAGCACGCCGTTTTTCATCATTTTTGAGGATTTGAAAAAAATTAAAAAATTAAAAAAAACGATGGGTTATAGCCCATGTTTTTTGAAAATTTGAAAAAAAAAGTTAGCCTCATTTCTCATCATTTTATGACCATGGGCTATAGCCCATATCGTACGGCATACTATAGCACGCCGTTTTTCATAATTTTTGAGGATTTGAAAAAAAATTAAAAATTAAAAAAAACGATGGGTTATAGCCCATGTTTTTTGAAATTTTGAAAAAAAAGGTTATCCTCGTTTCTCATCATTTTGGACCATGGGCTATAGCCCATATCGTACGGCATACTATAGCACGCCGTTTTTCATCATTTTTGAGGATTTGAAAAAAATGAAAAAATGAAAAAAACGATGGGTTATAGCCCATGTTTTTTGAAATTTTGAAAAAAAAAGTTAGCCTCTTTTCTCATCATTTTGGACCATGGGCTATAGCCCATATCGTACGGCATACTATAGCACGCCGTTTTTCATCATTTTTGAGGATTTGAAAAAAATGAAAAAATGAAAAAAACGATGGGTTATAGCCCATGTTTTTTGAAAATTTGAAAAAAAAAGTTACCCTCATTTCTCATCATTTTGGACCATGGGCTATAGCCCATATCGTACGGCATACTATAGCACGCCGTTTTTCATCATTTTTGAGGATTTGAAAAAAATGAAAAAATGAAAAAAACGATGGGTTATAGCCCATGTTTTTTGAAATTTTGAAAAAAAAAGTTAGCCTCTTTTCTCATCATTTTGGACCATGGGCTATAGCCCATATCGTACAGCATACTATAGCACGCCGTTTTTCATCATTTTTGAGGATTTGAAAAAAATGAAAAAATGAAAAAAACGATGGGTTATAGCCCATGTTTTTTGAAAATTTGAAAAAAAAAGTTAGCCTCATTTCTCATCATTTTGGACCATGGGCTATAGCCCATATCGTACGGCATACTATAGCACGCCGTTTTTCATCATTTTTGAGGATTTGAAAAAAATGAAAAAATGAAAAAAACGATGGGTTATAGCCCATGTTTTTTGAAAATTTGAAAAAAAAAGTTAGCCTCATTTCTCATCATTTTGGACCATGGGCTATAGCCCATATCGTACGGCATACTATAGCACGCCGTTTTTCATCATTTTTGAGGATTTGAAAAAAATGAAAAAATGAAAAAAACGATGGGTTATAGCCCATGTTTTTTGAAATTTTGAAAAAAAAGGTTATCCTCGTTTCTCATCATTTTGGACCATGGGCTATAGCCCATATCGTACGGCATACTATAGCACGCCGTTTTTCATCATTTTTGAGGATTTGAAAAAAATGAAAAAATGAAAAAAACGATGGGTTATAGCCCATGTTTTTTGAAATTTTGAAATAAAAAGTTAGCCTCTTTTCTCATCATTTTGGACCATGGGCTATAGCCCATATCGTACGGCATACTATAGCACGCCGTTTTTCATCATTTTTGAGGATTTGAAAAAAATGAAAAAATGAAAAAAACGATGGGTTATAGCCCATGTTTTTTGAAAATTTGAAAAAAAAAGTTACCCTCATTTCTCATCATTTTGGACCATGGGCTATAGCCCATATCGTACGGCATACTATAGCACGCCATTTTTCATCATTTTTGAGGATTTGAAAAAAATGAAAAAATGAAAAAAACGATGGGTTATAGCCCATGTTTTTTGAAATTTTGAAAAAAAAAAGTTAGCCTCTTTTCTCATCATTTTGGACCATGGGCTATAGCCCATATCGTACAGCATACTATAGCACGCCGTTTTTCATCATTTTTGAGGATTTGAAAAAAATGAAAAAATGAAAAAAACGATGGGTTATAGCCCATGTTTTTTGAAAATTTGAAAAAAAAAGTTAGCCTCATTTCTCATCATTTTGGACCATGGGCTATAGCCCATATCGTACGGCATACTATAGCACGCCGTTTTTCATCATTTTTGAGGATTTGAAAAAAATGAAAAAATGAAAAAAACGATGGGTTATAGCCCATGTTTTTTGAAATTTTGAAAAAAAAGGTTATCCTCGTTTCTCATCATTTTGGACCATGGGCTATAGCCCATATCGTACGGCATACTATAGCACGCCGTTTTTCATCATTTTTGAGGATTTGAAAAAAATGAAAAAATGAAAAAAACGATGGGTTATAGCCCATGTTTTTTGAAATTTTGAAAAATAAAGTTAGCCTCTTTTCTCATCATTTTGGACCATGGGCTATAGCCCATATCGTACGGCATACTATAGCACGCCGTTTTTCATCATTTTTGAGGATTTGAAAAAAATGAAAAAATGAAAAAAACGATGGGTTATAGCCCATGTTTTTTGAAATTTTGAAAAAAAAAGTTAGCCTCTTTTCTCATCATTTTGGACCATGGGCTATAGCCCATATCGTACGGCATACTATAGCACGCCGTTTTTCATAATTTTTGAGGATTTGAAAAAAATGAAAAAATGAAAAAAACGATGGGTTATAGCCCATGTTTTTTGAAAATGTGAAAAAAAAGTTAGCCTCATTTCTCATCATTTTGGACCTTGGGCTATAGCCCATATCGTACGGCATACTATAGCACGCCATTTTTCATCATTTTTGAGGATTTGAAAAAAATGAAAAAATGAAAAAAACGATGGGTTATAGCCCATGTTTTTTGAAATTTTGAAAAAAAAAGTTAGCCTCTTTTCTCATCATTTTGGACCATGGGCTATAGCCCATATCGTACGGCATACTATAGCACGCCGTTTTTCATCATTTTTGAGGATTTGAAAAAAATGAAAAAATGAAAAAAACGATGGGTTATAGCCCATGTTTTTTGAAAATTTGAAAAAAAAAGTTAGCCTCATTTCTCATCATTTTGGACCATGGGCTATAGCCCATATCGTACGGCATACTATAGCACGCCATTTTTCATCATTTTTGAGGATTTGAAAAAAATGAAAAAATGAAAAAAACGATGGGTTATAGCCCATGTTTTTTGAAATTTTGAAAAAAAAAGTTAGCCTCTTTTCTCATCATTTTGGACCATGGGCTATAGCCCATATCGTACGGCATACTATAGCACGCCGTTTTTCATAATTTTTGAGGATTTGAAAAAAATGAAAAAATGAAAAAAAGGATGGGTTATAGCCCATGTTTTTTGAAAATTTGAAAAAAAAAGTTAGCCTCATTTCTCATCATTTTGGACCTTGGGCTATAGCCCATATCGTACGGCATACTATAGCACGCCATTTTTCATCATTTTTGAGGATTTGAAAAAAATGAAAAAATGAAAAAAACGATGGGTTATAGCCCATGTTTTTTGAAATTTTGAAAAAAAAAGTTAGCCTCTTTTCTCATCATTTTGGACCATGGGCTATAGCCCATATCGTACGGCATACTATAGCACGCCGTTTTTCATCATTTTTGAGGATTTGAAAAAAATGAAAAAATGAAAAAAACGATGGGTTATAGCCCATGTTTTTTGAAAATTTGAAAAAAAAAGTTAGCCTCATTTCTCATCATTTTGGACCATGGGCTATAGCCCATATCGTACGGCATACTATAGCACGCCATTTTTCATCATTTTTGAGGATTTGAAAAAAATGAAAAAATGAAAAAAACGATGGGTTATAGCCCATGTTTTTTGAAATTTAGAAAAAAAAAGTTAGCCTCTTTTCTCATCATTTTGGACCATGGGCTATAGCCCATATCGTACGGCATACTATAGCACGCCGTTTTTCATCATTTTTGAGGATTTGAAAAAAATGAAAAAATGAAAAAAACGATGGGTTATAGCCCATGTTTTTTGAAATTTTGAAAAAAAAGGTTATCCTCGTTTCTCATCATTTTGCACCATGGGCTATAGCCCATATCATACGGCATACTATAGCACGCCGTTTTTCATGATTTTTGAGGATTTGAAAAAAAAAAAAAAAAAAAAAAATGATGGGTTATAGCCCATGTTTTTTGAAATTTTGAAAAAAAAAGTTATCCTTGTTTCTCATCATTTTGGACCATGGGCTATAGCCCATATCCTACGGCATACTATAGCACGCCGTTTTTCATCATTTTTGAGGATTTGAAAATAATGAAAAAAACGATGGGTTATAGCCCATGTTTTTTGAAATTTTGAAACAACCAAAAGTGTCAAATAATGGTTAGAAGCTATTTTTCAACAGCCAAAAGTGTCAAATAATGGTTAGAATTTTCAACAACCAAAAGTTTCAAATAATGGTTAGAGAAAGTTTAAAAAATCAAAGCAAATACAGGTAATTCGAAAATGTTATTTTTGTACTTTTGTGTTTCTCTTCTTTATATATTACTTTACTGTTGAAATGTATAATTTACATTTCAACGAAAGGACCTGTAAATGACAACACAAAAACTAAGGCACTGGTGTCGTACTTCTGGTTTACCGGAACGGGGTGCAACTCCCTGCAGTGCCCTGCTCAATTTGTTGTATTTACATGGTTCATTGGTCCATAGCACAAACTTTGGCATGCTACTAGTCCTACATACTTAAACCTAGCAACCCCATTATAGCCTACTTAGGTTCATCGTAGGGTGGACATGTTTGCCTGAAGAGGAATCTTTGAAATGTGTCATAGTTTTAGAAATATAGTGCTTTCAAATTTGAGACATTTAACATGGGGCTCAATGGCAGCTTTATAGGCACTCAAAAATCACATTCACCTAGAAACTCCATTCACACTTTTTATTATTCAGCTTACTGTGGAGACACATGCTGGAAGTTTTTACTTTGAAATGTTTTGTAGTTTCTGAGTTATTTAACTTAAACGCCCAATGCATTCTCTATGGCAATAGCACAAACTTTGGCATGCTACTAGTCCTACATACTTAAACCTACCAACCCCATTCTAGCCTACTTAGGTTCATTTTAGGGTGGACATGTTTGCCTGAAATTCTTTTTCAAATCCTCAAAAATGATGAAAAACGGCGTGCTATAGTATGCCGTACGATATGGGCTATATTTCTTTTGTTCTTCTGTAAACTCATAAAGGTTTTCACACAGTGAGATCAGCCAAAGAGTCTTCAGTACCTCATTTGAACTGCCTAAATCCAGGATTGAACCCAGGACCGATCTTTAAATCTTTAGTCTAATGCTCTACCAACTGCACTATTTCAGGTTGTAAGTGTCACATCCAGAATATATTTTTCAATTGATTGTTAGTTCTTAAACAAAAAAACGTTTTTCATCCAGTGAGATCAGCCTAAGAGTCATAGGATTTTCTGTACCTAATTTCAACTGCCGAAAGCCAGGATTGAACAGGGACCTTCAGATCTTTAGTCTAATGCAGTGATACTCAACCTCAGGCCCGCGGGCCACATCAGGCCCGCGGGACCATTATGACTGGCCCACCAATGAAAATCTAAAAAAAAGAAGAAAAAAAAATCTGGAAAATGAAATAAAAATAAATAAATCTGAATGAAGTTATCTTTAATTACATTATTATAAGTAATACTATTAGAGTTGTACTATTACTCGAACGAAAATAAAAGCTTGGGGGGGGGGGAGATGCAATGCAAATGAAAGACATATACTGTGTATCCCTATTCCCTGACATAATTTTATAGCTAAACGGACAGAATTCTATTTTATTTGAATGATGAAACCCAGCTGCCATTAATAGTTGGAAATGGAAATGGAAATTGCGGAAATTGCGGAAATGGAAATTGCGGAAATTGCGGAAATTGCGGAAATGGTGGAAATGGAAATTGCGGAAATGCGGAAATGGAAATTGCGGAAATTGTGGAAATTTTGGAAATGGTAATTGCGGAAATGGTGGAAATGGAAATGGCAATTGCGGAAATGGAAATTGAGGAAATTGCTCTTCACTTATAGCTATCTATTTTCAGGTAGATTGTTTTATTTTACTCAGTCAGCCATATCACTACTCTTTTTTTTTCATGAAAAAGGTCATAGCTGGGTAATTTATTTTCAGGCAAATTGTGTTTATTGTATTTTATTTTACTCAGCCATAACAATTTATTTTCTGTTAACCAACTTGCTGGCTGGCAGGCAGGCAGACAGCTACTCATAGACAGGCAGACAGACAGACAACTACTCATGGAGAATTGGACAGGCAGGCAGTCAGACAGCTACTCATGGAGAATTGGACAGGCAGGCAGACAGCTACTCATGGACAATTGGACAGGCAGGCAGGCAGACAGCTACTCATAGACAGACAGACAGCTACTCATGGACAATTGGACAGGCAGGAAGGCAGACAGCTACTCATAGACAGGCAGACAGACAGCTACTCATGGACAATTAGGCAGGCAGGCAGACAGCTACTCATATCTACTGGCCCCTGGCCCCTTGCCATTTTTGTAATGTGGCCCACAGGTAAATCTATTTGAGTATCCCTGGTCTAATGCTCTACCAACTGCACTATTTCGGCTTGTAAGTGTCACATCCAGAATATATTTTTCCAATTGATTGTTAGTTCTTCTTTTTTTCTCCAAAAATTCATAAAACGATGGGCTATAACCCAACCTTTTTTTTTTTTTTAATCCTCAAAAATGATGGGTTATAGCCCATAGTTTTTTTTAACTTTTGGAGAAAAATCCTCCGCAATCCTCCGCAACACTCCACAATTTGGAGAAAAATCGTCCGCAATCCTCCCCAACACTCCGCAATTTGCTATTTTTTTAAAAAAAATCCTCAAAAATGATGGGTTATAGCCCATCGTTTTTTGAATTTTTGTAGAAAAATCCTCTGCAATCCTCCGCAACACTCCGCAATTTTGAGAAAAATCCTCCGCAATCCTCCGCAACAATCCGCAATTTGCTATTTTTTTTTTCAAATCCTCAAAAATGATGGGTTATAGCCCATAGTTTTTTTAACTTTTGGAGAAAAATCCTCCGCAATCCTCCGCAACACTCCGAAATTTGGAGAAAAATCCTACACAATCCTCCGCAACACTCCGCAATTTGCTATTTTTTTTTCAAATCCTCAAAAATGATGGGTTATAACGCATCGTTTTTTGTATTTTTGGAGAAAAATCCTCTGCAATCCTCCACAACACTCCGCAATTTGGAGAAAAATCCTCCGCAATCCTCCGCAATGTAGAAGTATAAAAGTACAGCAAATTGTACCGGGGAAATGTCACTTCAGAACATTGAGAACTTGGGTAAATGTACTTTAAACTTTTACAACACTGTCTTTATATTGGTTTTGGAGATAGCCTATAATCTCGCAGACCTTTGATCTGTGCTATGGCATTATGTCACAGTCACACAGGTGTGTACCATGACATCATCATACGGTACGCTACTCACAGCAGGTCGCCAAGTCGACTCGGTGGCAGCTGTCGCAGCTTTATTCCCACACATGATGAGCTAATTAATTGGAACACACAGTTGATTGGTAATAACACTGTGAAGGATGCAGCATGCAGTCTGGCTCATCAATGTTCATTTGGATGTATCTAAAGCTGACGCTTATTAGGTTCAAATTGGCCACAGGAGGACAAATGTGTAACAGAGTGAAATTAAATTATGGCACGTTCATACTGTAGCGAAGTCATAACTCATTAACTATCACACACCCACAGACACACACACGCACGCACACACACACACACACACACACACACACACACACACACACACACAGGCGTGTGCACGGGCGCACACATGTGCACACACACACACACACACACACACACACACACGAGAGCGCACACACACGCAGCAACGCGTGCAGGCTCAGATATATGAATTAATGCAGCATCATTTTAATTTCCATCAGGGACCAAATTAAGAGCTGATAATGGATGCAAATTTGCCTGGAAATGTTCTCACAGCGTCCAGTGAGCAGTGTGGACTCTGTGGATAGCAATTCTGTTCCGTTTCTGGCTGCTCATAACACTATACCCCACTGACTGCCACATACAGTAGAAGCACACACACACACACACACACACACACACACACACACACACGCATGCTTCTATTACTATTACTATAGCCTGTGCAGCATTCTTTTTCCTTAGCAGATCTATAGAAGCTTGTAGATCTGCTATTTTTTGGCTGAAGTTCTCCTCAGAACAGGGATGCCGCATGTGGTTAATGTAAAAGAAAATCCTATCACACAAAGATCGCAGTCACACACACAAACCTGCATGCACAGATAAAACAAAGCAAACGGAAGCCACTTGAGTTTCATTTGAAAAATATAACATTTTAATAAAAGGCTACATCTTATTTTTTTCCATAATTACAATAATTAAAGTACCGAGGCATCCGTCCCATAATAATAACGTAGTAGCTCTATATGTGACGCATAATTTACAAGTTTGTGGAAACCCAAGAAGCCATGAAAAATATTAGAAAACATAAACATGGATAAACGGATACTAAAAAAAGGCATATTAAAAATATCTCATTTAGTCATTTTCTTTTCCTCGACGTTATTAAGGCCCCTTGTGATAACCAAGGGATAAATAGGACCCTGTAAAACTGGGTAAAACACGGCATACTAGAGGCATCCATGTAGGCACAGCTACTGTACTCAATAAAAACACTATGGCGATATAGTGTATATATCTTCTCATCTGCGGGGGTCGTCCATATAGAGCGGGCGTATACAATGCACGTTAAAACAGCGGTTATTCCCAAACCTTGGGAGCTTGAGACCCAAAAGAGAAATCAGACGTTGTTTTTGCCCCGGCCCCGGTGGACCCAAACCAGTGAAAATAGCAGACCTTTACAAGCTCATAACGACAGCACGACGTGTATCAGAGCTTGTGTATCGGATATTTTCACTATAACTTCTTAAACATTTCTTGTATTATTCATTGACTGAAAAAAGGAAATCGAGCATGCACATCCCACTCTAGCCCAGGTGCTGCTGGACAAAATGGCATGTATAGGCCTACAAGAGAAAGGAATAGAGTCCGCAACACTCTGGTAAGGAATAACTCACCTCCACTGGTTTATATTCATTCAAGATCCCAGTGATCGAAATGTTGAATTAATAAACCTGCGAGGCTGGGTTATTCCTTAACCAGTGTTGCGGTACTCTATTTCACGCCCCTCTTGATGCCATGACGACACGACAGCGAGGATATTCCAAAATAGCCGATCTACAAGCTCACAACAATGCAGTGTGATATGAGCTTGTGGTTTGGCACATTTTCGAACGTTTGTGTTTTTTTGATAATAGGGCTTAAGTGGTTAAAATGAAATACAAACAAAAATGTGTTCATGGGCATGGGACCCATAGCTCTCACATTGGGGGGGGGGGGGGTCGGGGGTCTAGTAATCATTTTGGGGGATACGATATGGTGCACATACACACACTGCAGAGTCTGTGGTGTTTGGTATAGTAGCCTCGCATAGCGATGCTAATATCACGGCGTGGATATTATATAGTCTCGTTCCTCTCAGTATTAGCTTTTCTTTTTTTTTCTCGCAAATGTCCCGCCCCATATTTTAATACCGGGCCCTGGTTGGGGCCGGTATTAAAATATGGACTTAATCTGCCTGGCTGGGGCAATACTATATATTATGCATTGCATTGGCAGAGGCAGATGGAGGCGTGGCTATACGCGAGGCTAGGTCGGTATAGAACATGGTAATGTTTGTGCCAGGTTATGGGTGTAAAATACCAAAAGCACATGTTGGGGACTTGGAGGAGGTTTCGGTGGTGGGGGTGGTGACCATGTCCTGCCTAGGTGGGGAGGGTTGTTCAGGGTATTTGTGCGATGTCTGCGCCACGGAAACAAAAGGCACTAAAGACGCGACAGACCGCTTGCAAGGCGAGCTGGGTTAAGAGACCTCGGGGGTCGACGGAGTGCGGGCTACGCTGAACATTAACAGCGCTTTACACGGGTACAGGCATAAGTTCCGACATACTAACATTCCGACAGTCATTAGACCGACACTCATAGGCTACCCCAAACTAACCCTAACCGCAAGCAACACACGACGCAACGAATGTCGGACCAACGAATGTCGGGGAGCAACGTGGTTGTTTTGCGCATGTCGGACTTTTGGCGTGTGGGATAAGCGTGCTGCACACTCCGTTCTACACGTTTACACTGGAGTCGTTGTTGTTGGGACGGTAATAATGTCTGACCAGGATTAGAACTCTGAAAACACACTCTTATATCAAGGCCTTCTCTTACTTTTTACCGTAGCCGTTTTGTTTGAATTGATCGATGTTGCCGTCGTTGTTTTACCTCGCTGCGCCGTGTGTCGTCTGGCCCCCCCGTCGTCATCACGTTTTGGAAAGCGCTTTTTTAGAAGAGTATTATTATTATTATTTATTACTCATGACTCTGAAGTACTGAGCTCTCTCTCAAACAACAGGGATCTCACTCCGGGGGGGTTAAGAGCTATATAGCCGTCTGCTAAATGCATTATACATTGAAAAGAAAAAATATATATAATATATCTTGATGTCCGTCCTTTGTATTTTGGAACACGGAGAACGTTCCTCCTTAATTCTCCAAGCAGCTTGTCCAATAGAAGGACAGAGGGGGTGGGGTTTGGGCGGAGGGGAGGGGAGGGGAGGGGTTAGAAGGGACATGTTCAATAAATAGCGAATATAAATCTTTTACTAGCAACACGAGCATCATAATACAACGCAATGTACATGTATATATCTGTGCAGACATAGTGTGTGAGCGTGTGTGTGTCGTAGTGCGTGTGCGTGCGTGTGTGTGTGTGTGTGTGTGTGTGTGTGTGTGTGTGTGTGTGTGTGTGTGCGTGTGTGTGCGTGTGTGCGTGTGTGTGTAGTGGGAAACTGGCACAGAGGCTGAGGGTGCTACGGGTGCCAATTCTGAGCTTTCCAGCCCCTCCGCTGCCCCCCCCCACCCCCCCCCATTCCCCTACTACGTATGAGTGGTCATTCACCTAGAATCTCTCTAGAAACATTCAATGTCCGTGGGAAAAAAAA